>NW_012109919.1:7069433-7069685 GCF_000951045.1 Mandrillus leucophaeus | reverse complement strand
AGAATAACTTTTCTGCCCCCAACCTCTTTAAACCCTGCTTCACTGCTGCCAAATCCAGACTTGGATGCCCCGTCCCATGAGTGCGCTGAGATACTGGCTAAGGTGCATGGGGTGCGGGAGGACCTGCAAGATCGTCTGCTCCCCGACACAGAACTCATCTGGTTCACTGATGGCAGCAGTTACGTCCACCAAGGCCAGCGGTATGCAGGAGCAGCTGTAACGTCAGAGACTGAGGTAATCTGGGCGGAACCC
>NW_012109919.1:7065617-7066577 GCF_000951045.1 Mandrillus leucophaeus | reverse complement strand
AATTATTGGTGGCACCAGAATGCAGGTTGCCCATACCACTATTGTAAAATGCACTCAGCCAGGGTATGGGATGTATACCCGAGAAAGTCTAACCTCCTCAGGACTCGCTACCCGACAGGGATTCCTAACATATACACTTGGATAATAACAGATCCAGGGCACTCCCGGTGGACATCGCCCCAACATGGGGCAGTCTACTACGATTCCAGTAGTAGCTGGCCTAGTAGCCACCTGTACCTGTGGCGGAGTCTAGTCCAGATTAAACCCTTAATCCATACACAAATCCACAGACAAGAAACCAAGCTATCACAAGACTTGCAGCCCTTCTCCTGGCTAACCCTATTACAGGAAGGGCTAGCATTCGCCAACCTCACCGGTTTAGGTGACCTGTCCTCTTGCTTTATGTGTGCAACCCTAGGAAGACCACCATTAACTGCTGTTCCTCTATCCTCCCCTCCCACAAACTATACGACAGATTTTAATTCATCAACAGTCACAATACCCGATGTGGCCCTGTACCGTGACCCATACCAGGAGAAATATCCCTACTGTTATTCGGCATTTAGCAACAACCTCTGCAACCAATCGGCTGCATACCCTAATAGCCCCATATATGCTCCCCCTGGTGTGTTCTTCTGGTGTAATATGACTCTATTAAAAACTCTGTCCAAAAGCATCTCTGACGGACAGTTGTGTATCCCTGTTACACTAGTTCCCCGACTGACCCTGCTAACCCCGGCAGAGTTCATAGGCTGGGCAGGGACTGCCCCAACTGAAACTGCGCGATGTAGGCGAGCAGTTTTTCTACCACTAATTGCCGGAATATCCTTAACCACCTCTGTCGTCGCAGCGGGGTTAGCAGGAGGGGCCCTGCAACACTCCATGATAGAAAACGACAAGCTGTTACAACAATTCTCTGTTGCTATGGAAGACTCCGCCTATTCCCTAGCCTCCCTTCAG
>NW_012109919.1:7055424-7063871 GCF_000951045.1 Mandrillus leucophaeus | reverse complement strand
AAAAAAAAAAATTGTGGAATGGAGAAAAGTTAAAAAAAATTGGGGTCCTTACCTTCTTTATGAGTGAATGCTCCTGGCTGGGCCTAGAGACTAATATCATGCTGATATCATGCTTCTGTTCATGTTGGGACCCACAAAACTGTGTCCTCTGATGGGTGGGGACAGGTCCCTGAAGCCCAGGGGCTTCAGACAATTTTAGCATTTGATGGGATGTGGTCATGAATGTTCTCTGTGGCCATACAAGAGGAGGAAGGTACCATTGAAAGGAAGATCATTTGGTGATGAAGCTGGACATTATCTCCCCTTAGGAGAGGCTCATAAAATGCTGATGTGCTTCTTTCATGGAGAATGCAGGAGTTCCGGGGCAGAGCCGCTTGACACTCTTGTACATTTGAGGGGAAAGGGAAATGTTCTATGAGAATGGGAGCCTAGGTGGGTGGTGCACAAAATGGACATAATTAGTAGGGGAACCTCAGGGGGAGGATTGAAGGGTGGCAGGGGCTGTGGGAAGAAGACCTCTGGGGAGGATGTTTGTGGTCATTGTATTGAAAGCCCAGGTTTCTCAGAACAGGCAGGTGATCTGAGCCTCAGTCTGCACATCAAGTGTATCACCCTTTTATTAGTCTGTTCTCATGCTGCTAATACAGACATACCCAACACTGGGTACTTTATAAAGAAAAAGAAGTTTAATGGACTCACAGTTCCATGTGACTAGGGAGGCCTCACAATCGTGGCGGAAGGTGAAAGACATGTCTTACATGGCAGCAGGCAAGAGAGAGAATGAGAGCCAAGCAAAAGGGGAGATAATCCCTTCTAAAACCATCAGATCTCGTGAGACTATTTCACTACCACAAGAACAGTATGGGGGAAACTGCACCCATGATTGAATTATCTCCCAGAACACGTGGGGATTATGGGAGCTACAATTCAAGATGAAATTTGGGGAGGGACACAGCCAAATCATATCGGCCCTCAAGAGGATTACATATCTCCTAGGGTTCACACATGTTCCCTCCAACATTCAGGAGTGGCCAATGTGATGGTATCGACAGGTGGGACACTCCAGATGATTAGGCCATGGGGGCTCCTTTTTTCTGAATGGATTAGGTACCCTTCTACAGAGACTTGACTAAGGGAGTTGGTCCCCTTTTGCCCTTCTGCCTTCTGCCATGTGAGGAGGACACAGCATTCCTCCTTCTTGGAGGATGCAGCATTCAAGGTGCCATCTTGGAAGCAGAGAGCAGCCCTCATTAGCCCAGCTGCTGCCTTGATCCAGGGCTTTCCAGCCCCCAGAACTGTGAGAAATAAATTTCTGTTCTTTATAAAGGACCCAGTCTCAGGGATTTTGTTACAGCAGCACAAAATAGACTGAAGCAGTATTTATCCCTCATCTAACTTTCTGACCTAGCCTAACAAAGTTTTGAAGAGAACCCTTCTTATTTCTGGCTGAGGCATGAAGACAATAGGTGCCACACACCAAAGGGACTGCCATGAGCAAGTTTTGGGGTGGTGGATCGACAACTGGTGTCTCTGAAACCTCTCATCCACATCAGGCATATCAATGAGTCAGGAGAGAGATTTTTCATATTTTTAAAAATTCTTTTCTTTTGAGACAGAGTCTTGCTCTGTCACCCAGGCTGGAATGCAGTGGCACAATCTCAACTCACTGTAACCTCCACCTCGAAGGTTCAAGCAATTCTCCTTCCTCAGCCTCATGAGTAGCTGGGATTACAGGCATCCCCTACCATGGCCGGCTAATTTTTGTATTTTTAGTCAAGACGGGGTTTCACCATGTTGGCCAGGCTGGTCTCCAACTCCTGACGTCAAATGATCTGCCCGCCTCAGGCTCCCAAAGTGCTGGGATTACAGGTGTGAGCCACCGTGCCCGGCCCAGGAGAGAGATTTTGAAGGAAGTGTTTCTGAAAAGAACTTTGAGGTGAACGTTTACTTATATAAAACAAAGAGAGTGTGTGTGTGTGTGTGTGTGTGTGTGTGTGTGTGTGTACAGTGTTGGTTTTTCTTCTTTCACTTCAAGTCAACAAAACCAAGTGGAAAATTTCATGTATGTCCCTTTTCAGTAAGGGGCATAGTGGGCTGGTGCCTGACTCCTTCTTGAGTGAGGGGTAGAAAATGAGCTAGGCAGGTGTGGATGGACGAGCTGATGGTGGCCTGGGGGTGGGGAGGGTGGGGACTGATTTGCATGAATAGCACTTGAGACAAAGAAGGTGTTTCTCTGGACCAGAAGTAGGCCCTGTGTGAAACCCAGTGTGAGGTTATCTAGGAACTTGTGAAGGCAAATTGAAATCAATGAAGAAAAGCTGAAGCTATCGCTGGATTCTTGAGGACTATAGGTCAAGTAAGTGGCCACCTAGTAAAGCCAAGTACATGACCAGATAAAAGAAAGTGAGAGACCCCTAGTGACAGTTCAGAGGACCATGAAAGTGGTCCGTTAGAGAAAACACCAGGTGGAAGCATTGGCCAAGCTCAGTACGTGAATCTAGCTTCTGACAGTGTCAGGTAGGTAAGAATGTTCTTCTCTTAATTCTCCTTCTACTTCATCCAACCAACCCTGGAATGGCCAGCACTGCTTCTACATACAGAGGGACAGGCCAAGAGGAAAAAAGGAAGGTACAGAAAATACACTGTTTCCTGTCTGCTGGTTACTTCCTTGCAGCAGACCCTTGCAAGGGTTGATGGGGACAGGCGTGAATATGAATACAGACTGAAAAATACCTTATTAAAACACATTTTAGCTTCTGATATGGGATTGTGTTTGTGACAAAGGGACCACAGGACTCTGTGTTACTTAAGAGTGACCATAGAAGCCATGAGACTGCTGTCTTTCCTTCATGGGACCTTGAAAAATTACCCCTCATTAAAGGATTAACATGAGAACAAAATCAAGTGATTTTGTGATGGAGTCCAATATCAATTCTTCCCAAATTAACATTTTAATGACTTCCAAGTCTAGGTCCTAGAACTGTGTGTGAACATAGAAATGTCATGACAAGAAAGAAAGTAGAAACATTATAGAAAGGAATAATAGGTTTAACTTACCATTCCAGAGAAACATTCTAAACATATACAGTAACTAAAACAGCATAGTGTCATACTACTGCAAGAATCCAAAGATGGTTTGGTGAACCAATATGGATAGTACAGGAACAGATAATAATCTGTATGAGAGTCAAGTACATAAATATAATACAATAAACCAGAAACAGATTGTTCCATATACAGTGCTGAGACAAATGGTTATTTTGAAAAACATAAATTTAAATCTTTCATAAAATAACTTCCAGATAATTAAGTAGTTACTATAAATAATAAAGCTATAACATACTAGAAGAAAATAATAGGCAAAGGCCCCTCCCCCAATTCGTTTTCAAACCACTTAAGCCATGTAGCCGATACAAAGGAAAATGTTGTTAAAATTGACTTTATCAAAATACATTTGTCAAACACACTAGAGTCAAAATTAAGAACACAGTGATATTTTGGCTTCTGCCAATATGATGAACAAGACACCTAAACTGACTCTCTTGCTGAAAACAGTCGGATGTACTGGATAAATATATTTTAAAAATTTCTAAACGAATATGAGACAAGATATCAAAGAACAGTAAGGCAAAAATGAAAGCAGAATCTCTGAGAAGTAGAATTCATTATCTGGCTTTGGACTTGAGGTATTTGGTTAGGTCCTTGCTTGCCTAGTCTCAAATGTTATGGGGTGGCATTCAATGCCCAGCATCCATGTAAGGTGGAGATTGGAATAGGGCATCCTCTTTATAAAACTGGGACTCTTAACAAGCTATATCAGTTTAAGGGTGGAGTAGAAGACACCCACTTTCACATCTGCAGGGGACTGCAAAGATAACACTCAGACTTAAGACTTGGAATTGAATTGAGGAGATGGGAATATTCCCTGAGACATTGCAACAAACTAGCCCTTTTCATTGTTTTCTGCTCTCAAACCTGCCACCTGGGAGGTCCACAAAAATCTCAATTTGAGATTGAAATGACTGAGGACTGGTAGTTTCCATCAGTGTCTTCCAGAAGCAAAAACTGATTCCAATTAGAAGAATTTATCTTCATTCTCAAAGTTCCAGATAAAAATGAGCACTTCATAGTAAAACACACATGCACGCACGCACACACACACGCACACACACACCACACAAAATAACAAGGTACTTTGAGTGAAGGTCAACAAACAGAGAAACATCAGATCCTTGAAGACTTCAAATGTTAACACTTTCAGACACAGAAAATAATTTGTTAAATTTCAAAATGTAAAAGAACAACCCAAAACTAGGTGAAGAACAGGAAGATTTGTAAAAAGAATCAAACAGATATATTCCAGAAATTAAAAATGATTGACATGTAAAACTCAATGATGACATATTTTTACTTTTGATCAAAATTTAGTGACAGGGACCAGATTTTTATACTTTTGCTTTAAACAACTAGAAAATCAGGCAAATCACATGAAACAACAGTTTTTACACACTGGATACTTGGTAGACAAGAAGTGTGATAAGCAAGAGAAGTCAAGTCAGCCCTATGATGGCACCAGCTTGCATCCTAGAGGCAAATTTCAGGATACAAGTTAGGGAGGAGAGACTGAAACTAACGCTAGTGCCCTTACTGGGTTGAGGAGACAGTGCTCAGATGTAGAGGAGGTCAAATAGAATGTAGCAGGTCCTCAGCGTCATTTCATTATAACACTGATGAGGAAAAAGATATCGATTCCTCACTGGGGCCACTGTCTGTGTGAAGTTTGCATGATCTCATGTCTGCGTTTTCCTCTGGGTACTCTGATTTCCTCCCACATTCCAAAGCTGTGCACAGTAGGTTGACCGGCATGTCTAAATTCTCCCGGACCAAGTGAGTGTGAGTGTGTGTGTGAGTGTGCCCTCTGATGAAATGGCATCCTGTCCAGGGTTGGGTCTCACCTTCTGCCCTGAGCTGCTGGGATAGGGTCCAGCCACCTGAGATCCTGAACTGAATAATTGGGTAAAGAATTATCTTGCTTGTTTTTATTAATCTGTCTTAAATGTCTGTATAGCTCACACTTATTTCAGTATTTAATATTAGAAGTGTTTTGGTCTTTATGTAGAAGTTTGGTGATGTTTATGTGACCAGAATTGTGACATAGAAACTTATTTCTTGTTTATGTCAATTAGCCTATGGTAAAATTGGTTTAATTATATGTTGTTTTGCTCAAAGTGGCAATTTCTAAGAACTTACCAATGATATTAAGTGAGAACTGAGTGTATATGGGACAGAATACCAGAGAAGAAGAAGGAGCAGCTATAAAAAGAGCTCTGGAGATCTGCAGAGGGCTCCCCATGGATGTTTGGCTGGGTATTGATCTGTGCATGACTGAAAAAAAAAAAAAAACTACTACAAATGGCCAAGGAAGAACTACTACAACTACTGGAATGGAGACAGCAGAATAATTCCCAGAGCTCAGCAGGGATTGGGATAATTGAGTTACCACTGACCAGAGTCAAAAGCCCTCGTAAGACATGAGACATCCAATAGAATCCTCAAAAGGGTATCCCCTTAATAATGATTCTAAGTTAGTTCTGGACTAAAGGCTATTCTGCCTCTTCTCTAATGAAGCGTAAAAGCAAAACTTGAAAGGATCTAACTGATTTAAAGTAACCTGTGAGCCAGAATAAATTGCACACTATTTAAAGAAAACAAAATCGAACACCCAACAATTTAAATTTTACAATGTCTGGCATCCAGCCAAAAATTACCAGGCATGAAAGAAGCAGAAAAATCAGGTCGTTAACCCAAATAAAAATCATTAAATAGAAACGCCCCAAATGACAGAGGTGGTAGAAATAGCAAACAAGGACATGAACACAGGTATACTCTACATGTTAAGAATGTAGAAGAAAACATGAGCAGATTGAGGAGAGAAATAGAAAATATAAGAATGAGTTATATGAATGAATTATATTCCTTTTGGTTAAAAAAATAAAAACTGAAATGAAAAATAATACACTGAATGAGACGACAGGTTAGACAATACAGAAGAAAAGAAGAGTGAACCTGAATATACAGCATTAGAAACTTCTCAAAATAAATAGCCCAACAGAGGGGAAAAGGCAGTCTAAAATATAACTAGAGGCCCAGAAAGAGAGATCAGGAAGGAGGATCAACTTTAAAAAGGTAGTATTTCTCATTGTTGATTGCTTAAAGAAAAATAAGTAACAACGTATTTATTGTTAGGTCTATAGAGTATGTCAAAGTTAAAGATGTGTCCGTAATAGCATAGCATAGAGGATAGATGACGAAAAAGCATTCTGTTGTAAGCCTCTTACATGATAAGTGATGTGTTATAATGTTATGTAAAGATAATCAGTGATGAGTGGAAGATGGATATTGTAAGCGCTAAAGCAACCAAAAAGGTAAACTAAGGAGGCAAAACTAGTAAACCCAAAGTGAAGATAAAACAAAATTAAAAATTTAGTGCAAAAGGCAAAAATGAGCAAAAAGGAAACAAACTGCAGACGGAATAAATATATAATGAACAGCAAGATAAAAGTTTTAAATCTAACATATTAATAATCATATGAGATGGAAATGATATAAACACACCAATCAAAAGACAGTCAATTTGAATTAGCAAAAGTAATGCGCAACTATATGCTGTCTGAGAGAAACACACAATAAATCTGATACAATTCGTTTAAAAGAATTGAAAGATATATTCTGTGCGATCAAACTACTTGGACTGGCTATGTTTATGTCAAAGTAGAATTTAGAACAAAGAATATTACCAGGAATAAAAAGGGCCATTTCATATTGAATAAGTGGTCCTCTCATCAGATGATAATAATAGCCACATATGTCTGTGTTCCTAAGAACAGAGCTTCACAGTAAATAGAGAAGAAACTATTACATCCAAAAGGAGAAATAGACAGATCTACGGTCATTGTTGAAGATCTCAACCCTACTCTCTCAATAACTGAATGAAAAAGTAAACAGGAAATCAGTAAGGATGTACAAGACTTTACCAACTGTAGCAACTAACTTATAAATGTCTCAACTAGACATTTTATAAATCACAAAATCCAGAAAGATACACATTCATTCCAAGTATACAAGGAACATTTATGAATATCTACCATAATACTGAATTAAACAAGTCTCAACAAACATAAGATATTAAAATCATACAAAGTATATTCTTTGTCTGCAAAACGTGAAACTAGAAGTAAACAAAAAGATGACTGAAAAGAATTTCCAAACCAAGGAGCAAATCACAGGCAAGTTTGAAAAGTTTTGAACTGAATGGAAAGACATCAAAATTTAGGGCATACACCTTTAACAATGTTAAAAGAGAACTGTATAGCAATGCATAGTTACTGTTAAGAACTGAATTGCGTCTCCCCGAATTCTTACGTTGAAGTGCTAACTCCTGGTACTTCAGAATGTTACTGTATTTGGAGATGTGCCTTTAAAAGGGTAATTAAATTAGAATGAGGTCATTAGGGTGGGCCCTAATCCAATATGACTGGCATCCTTATAAGAAGAGAAGATTGGGACACAGAAGCAGACAGAGGGAAGATTCTGTGACGACACATGGAAAAGACAGCTATCGACCAGCCAAGAAGAGAGACCTGAGACAAAACCAACCCTGCTGATATTTTGATCTTGAACTGCTAACCTCCAAAACTGTGAGAAAATAAATTTTTGTTGTTGAAGTTACCCAGTTTATGCTACTTCGTTATGGCAGACCTAACAAACTAATAATCGTGTGCATTAGAAAAACAATGATAGGTCTTAACTCAAAGATATAAGTTTTTGCTTAACAATAGAAACAAGAACAAAACTCAAAGCAAGCAGAAGAAAGAAACTATTAAAGATAAAAGCAGAATTCTGTAGAACAGATAACAGAATAACAGAGAAAAATAAATGAACTCCAAATCTGGTTCTATTAAAAGGTAAATATAATGGACAAGTGTGAAAGTTAATAAAATCCAAACTGGCTCTTTGAAATGAATAATGACACCAATAAAACTGTAGCCAAACTTAACAAAAAACAAAAGACAAGAATTAAAACCGGTAATAACAGAACAGATACTATAAACAGATACTACAAATAGTAAAAGGATACTAAAGTAATAACTATGAACAACTTTATGCTAATATATTAACTTAGATGAAATAAATTCTTAGAAAGACACAAACTACCAGAGCTCGCCCAAGAAGAAACATAACATAACCTGAATAACCATTTAAGAATTTGAATTCGGCCGGGCGCGGTGGCTCAAGCCTGTAATCCCAGCACTGTGGGAGGCCGAGACGGGCGGATCACGAGGTCAGGAGATCCAGCCCATCCTGGCTAAGACGGTGAAACCCCGTCTTTACTAAAAAAAATACAAAAAACTAGCCGGGCGAGGTGGCGGGCGCCTGTAGTCCCAGTT
>NW_012109919.1:7042264-7055374 GCF_000951045.1 Mandrillus leucophaeus | reverse complement strand
AAAAAAAAAAAAAAATAAATAAATAAAATAAATAAATAAATAAGAATTTGAATTCATAGTTAAAATTTTCTCACATAGAAAATTCTAGGCCCAGATGATTTCTCTGATTATTGTAGTAAATATTTTAAAAATACCAATTCTATACAAATCTTTACAGGGATAATAGAAGAGGAAACACTTCCTGACTCTTTTTATGAGGCAAGCGTTATCCTTATAGTAAAACAAACAAACAAACAAGAACAAAAATAAACATATTACAAGAAAGTAAACTACAGACTAATGTACCTAATAAATACAGATGCAAATACCCTTAACAAATTTTAGCAAATACAATCCAGTGATATGCAAGCAGAATAAAATACTATGACCAAACAGAGTTCATGCCAGAAAATCATAGTTGGTTTACTGTTCAAAATCATTATACTTCATTATATTAACAGACAAAAGAAAGAGTCTTTTCAATAGATGCTAAAATTTTTTTGATAAAATTAAACATGTATTCATGATAAAAATTCTCAGGAAACTGGTAATAGAAGAGAATTTCCTCAACATGATAAAAGGCATCTATAATAAAAATCCTACAGCTAACATCATACCTAATAGTGACAGGGAGATTGGTAAGTGTATTCATTCTCGTTATGACTTTTATTCAACATTATTCTGGAAGTCCTAGTCAGTACAGGAAGCAAGAAAAAGAAATAAAAAGCATATGGATTGAAAATAATGAAATCAACTCTTTATCCACAGATGACATAATTGTTAATGTAGAAAATCTTAGGGAATTTACAAAGAAATTCCTAGAATCAATAAGCTCATTTATGAAATTTTCTTAAAACTAAGACAACATACAAAATTAAATTTTATTTCTACATACTAGCAACACACAATCAGAAGTGGAAATTTAGAAAGTTAAAATAGTATCAAAATATTAACTACCTAGAAATGAATTTTTTAAAACATATGCAATACTTGTATGCTGAAAATAACAAATTTTCATTTGCGAAATAAAAGGAGAACGAAATAAATGCAAAAACAAACCATGTTCATAGACTGGCAGACTCAATAATATTAAGATATAAATTTTACAAAATTTGATCTTTATGTTATTGCAACCCTAATGTAAATCTCTGCAAACTTTTGACAACAACAACAAAAACAAATAGAAAAAATAATTCTAAAGTTTGTATGGAAATTAAAAACACGTAAAATAGACAAAACAGTTTTGAAAAAAAGAAAAAAACTGGAAAGACTTTCACAATCTAATTAAAGACTTATTATAAATCTTTAATAGTTAATACACTGTAATTTTGGCATAAGAATAAACATATAGATCAATAAAACACAATAGACAATTTAGAAATAGACTCACTTGCATTTGGCCAGTTAATATTTTTGCAAAGATGCCAAGATAATTTAATGGAGAAAGGACCAATTTTCCAACAACTCTTATTTTAATCATGGGATTTCTATGTGTAAAAAAAGTGAATCTTGGTTCTTACCACACATTATATGAAAAATGAAGTCAAAATAAAAAACAGATCTAAATTTAAGAGGTAAAACTACAAAACTTCTAGAAAAAAAATAGAAGATTTTTGTATGAATGTGTGGGTATGGCCTGGCTTAAATAAAGATTTCACGATTTAGACACAACAAAACCTTAAAAGAAAAAATGAAAATTTACAGTCCATCAAAATTAAAAACTTTTGTTTCTAAATAGACATAGGCAAGTGACAAGGCAAGAAATAGACTGGGAGAAAATAAATGCAAAGAACATATCTGATAAAGTCATTGTATCTAGAATATATAGCATTGCCATCCAATAATAAGACAAACAATCAGATTTAAACATGGACAAAAGTTTTGAATACATATTTCACCAAAGAAGATGTACAGTTGGTGAATAAGCACATGAAAATATACTCAACATCATTAACATTAGGGAATTGCAAAACCAAGCCATAAGGAGAAATATAATTGCACATTTGTTAGAATGGGTAAAATTAAAATGATTGATTATAGCAATGTTGGTGAGGATATATAGCAACTGGAATTGTTATACATGACTGGTGAGAATGCAAAATGGTACAGACACTTTGGAAAACAGATTATTTACCCAACAGAAATTAAAATGTGGATTTACACAAACACTTGTTCAAATGTTTGCGTTCAATGTTCAAATGTTGAACTCAAATATTCATAGTTTTCATTATAGATAAAACCTACAAGCAACCCAAATGTCCATCAACTGGTGAATGAATAAATATAATGCAGTATAACCATAAATGAAATACTCCTCATCACCCGGAAGGAGGAACTACTAATACCAAATAACACGGGTGAATCTCAAAAGCATTTTGCTAAGTAAAACAATATGAACACAAAAGAATATATAGTGTATGATTCCCTGTATGTGAAATTCTGGCAAAGGCAAAATTAGTGACAGAAAGCAGGTCAGTGTTTTCTAAGAGTTGGGAGTGAAGTAGGGGATTAACTGTAGAGGGCCACAGTGGGGCTTTTTGGTGGTTATAGACATATTCTATCTCATGATTGAGGTTGTGGTTACACAACTGTGTACGTTTGTCAAAACTTGTTGAAACATACACATAAAATTGGTGAGTCTTATTGTGTGTAAATTATACCTCACTGAAGCTAATTAAAAATTTTGTAAGTTAAATAGCATCAAACTTATCTGAAGGAATAATTTGGTGCCCTAGAGCACTGATCTAAATAAACTATCCAGAACAGTACAAGAAAGGAGATTTTTTTAAAAAGACAGATTAACATATATATCTTATATGTATATATGTATATATACACACACACACACACAAACATAGGATAGAAATTTTCCAGTATGTGGTTCATTCATTCACGTTTCAGAAGGAGAAAAGACAAAAATTAGGGGAGTAGTGATATTTGAATACCAAATTGTTGATAATGTTTGAAAACTGAAAGACATCTATCCCCAGACTTGAGAAGCCAAATTAATCCTGAGCATAAGAAAATAAATCCACACCTAAAAAATCTTAGCAAAATGGAATATTAACAAAGAGAAGAGATCTTAAGCATGTGATGGTAGCTCATGCCAGTAATCCCAGTTCTTTGGGAGGCTGAGACTTGAGTCCAGGAGTTAGAGATCAGCCTGGGCAATATAGACCCTGTCTCTACAAAAAACTTAAAAAATTAGCTAGGTGCAGTGGCACACTTCTGTAGTCCCAGTTACTTAGGAGGCTGAGGTGGGAGTATTGCTTGAGCCCAGGAATTTGAGATTGTATAGGGCTATGATTGTGCCACTGCAGTCCAACCTGGGTGACAGAGCGATACACTGTCTCAAAAAAAAAAAAAAAAAAAAAAAAAAAAACGTGATAATAGATTGACTGTCTTAACTATCTTGAAAGGAATGACAATCAGATTTACAACTACTTCTTTTTTTTTTTTCTTCAACTTTTATTTTAAGTTCCCAGATACACGTGCAGGATGTGCAAGTTTGTTACATAGGTAAACGTGTGCCGTGGTGATTTGCTGCACAGATCAACCCATCACCTAGGTGTTACACCTAGCATCCCTTTGCTATTCTTCCTGATGCTCTCCCTTCCCTCACTCACTCCCCTGACAGGCCCCAGTGTGTGTTGTTCCCGACCCTGTGTCCATGCGTTCTCATCATTCAGCTCCCACTTATAAGTGAGAACATGTGGTGTTTGGTTTTCTGTTCCTGCATTAATAACTACTTTGTAAGAATAACAATAAAAGATAGAAGATTGTGGTCTATGAAAAAATAATTGTCAACCCAGAATTTCATACCTAGCAAAAATATCTTTCATAAATGGGGGCAAATTAAAGATGTTTTCATACAAACATAGAATGTGGGATTTGTTTTTCCCTTTTGGACCTTTCCTAGAGTAAAATCTCAGGAATATAACTTAGGCAGATAGGAAGTAATTCCAGATGGAAACTTTGAGATATAAGAACAAATTAAGAGTATTAAAATATGTGAGTTAATGGCTGGGTGTGGTGGCTTATGCCTGTAATCCCAGCACTTTGGGAGTGCAAGGCGGGCGGATCACGAGGTCAGGAGATTGACACCATCCGGGCTCACACGGTGAAAATCCCGTCTCTACTAAAAAATACAAAAAAAAAAAAAAAAAAAAAAAAATTAGTTGGGCGTGGTGGCAGGTGCCTGTAGTCCCAGCTACCTGGGAGGCTGAGGCAGGAGAATGGTGTAAACCTGGGAGGTGGAGCTTGCAGTGAGACCAGATCGCACCACTGCACTCCAGCCTGGGGAACAGAGCAAGACTCTGTCTCAAAAAAAAAAAAAAAAAAAAAAAAGTAATATAAATAAGCTTCAACTATGTAAGAAAATAATAATACCTTATGGGATTAAAAATAGAAAATACTAAAATACTATACAATAATGGCAGAGAAGCAGTTGAGTGAGAAATTCTTGCATGTGTGCCCCAGGAGACATAAAGAAGGATGTTCACAGCTGTGGTATTTGTAATAACAAAAGTTGAAAATAACTAATGTCCACCAATAATAGAATGAATAAGTATGTATAGTGATACAATGGCATATTTGATAGCATGAATTATAGCTACTTGCAACAACCTGGTTGAACTTCAAGAAAATAATACTGAGTTTAAAATAGAAAGTGATAAAAGAATACCTCACATTATTAAAAGTTAAAAACATGCAAAATGAAACAATATAGTTATACATATAAGCAATTTGGTGAAATGGAATAGAAAAACAAAATTTAGGATAATGGTTACCTTTGCTGAAGAAAGAATAGATAGTATTTCAGGGTGACCAGAAGGGATTTTGGAGACAACTTTTGTTCATTTTCTTAAACTGGGAGGTGGGTACATGGGAGTTAATTATGTGAGGATTCTTTGTATCTTATGTGTACATATATATATGTGTGTATATATATTCTATTATCTTAATCAGATTCTAATTAAACTATTTTACTAAATAAGCACCTGGGTGTCGTGGGCACTCAGATATAGTTTCCACTGTCCTCAGATGAGATGAGTTTTGGTTTGAGGCTCATGAAAAGATCATGTGAGTACAAGCCACATCAGTACATGCATGAAAAGCCACTGGCATGGGTTGGCAGGGGTGGCAGAGGGTAGGGGAATGGCTTGGAGTCTCCCCTCAGTTTAAATACTATACTGGTTTATAACCCTTATAAAGGTAAGTGATTGGTTCCTATTCTGTAGTGGAGCTCAAGTCAATAAAATGGAAGTGATTCTCTGGACAATCCTAAAAGCCAGATTTTGAGAGTGAACTCAGAACATTCTTGGATCAGAAATGAGTACATGGGAGGCCCCGAAAACCCCTCATCTATTTCAGGGATGATTTTGCAAACACCTAGGTGTTCTCCAGTCAGGGTTTTCCAGAGAAAGAGAACCAATAGGATCAATAAGATATATTTAGGAATTGGCTCGTGCAATTATGAAGGCTGAGAAGTCTCAAAATCTGCCATCCACAAGCAGAAAAACCAGGAAGGCCTGTAGTATAATTCAATCCAAATTTGAGCCAGGGGAGCCAACGTCTTAAGTCCCAGTCTGTGTCCATCATCAAGAGAAGATGGAAATCCCAAATCGAACAGGAAGCAGATTTGCCATCGTCTGCCTCTTTGTTCTGTTTGGATTCTTGACTCACATTGGCAAGGGTAGGTCTTCTTTACTCAGTCTACCAATTTAAACGCTAATCTCTTCTGGAAACACTGTCACAGACACACCCAATAATAATGTTTTACTAGCTTCTGGATATCCCTTGGCTCAGTCAAGTGTACACATAAAATTAATCATCACACTGACTAAGGGTCAAACTGCCCCAAAGAAACTGGTATAGTGATTCACAGTCCAGCTGCTAATCTTTTCTATTCAGTCCCACCCTCTTGCCATAGCTTTTATGTCACATATTTCCCAGGTATTTTATTATAATTTCTATTAAATTTTTCAACAAAATTAAACACATAAACATGAACATACAGTTGTCCCATGATATCCTCAGGGGATTGGTTCCAGGACCTCCATGGATGCCAAAATCCACAGATGCTCAAGTCCCAGATATAAAACAGTGTAGTATTTGCATGTAACCTGTAAAATCCACCTGTATACTTTAAACCATCTCTAGATTACTTATAATACCTAATACAATGTAAACACTATGTAAATAGTTGTTAGACTATATTTTAAAATATGTATTATTCCTTATTGTTGTATTGTTATTTTTAATTTATTTTGAATATTTTTGAGCAGCAATTCGTCAAATCCGCAGGTGTGGAACCCATGGATAGACAGAGCCAACTGCACTAACACACTACCGACCACTATGCCCAGAATATCCAATAAGAAGTGGGAATCCTTCCCCCCACATACATTTTGTGACTATCCCCCTTCACAAACTGTTTGAAATCCCCTAATTAATCAAGCTTTTCTTCCTTCTTTACCCACGACCTCTTATAGCCTTTTATAGGTACTGAGAGATTCATTGATCTATGTATATCATTTCTTTAGAATCAAATTTACTTTCTCTTTGGCCAAGCAATCCCCATTAGTATTAGGTTAATTGAGGGCCTTAAGTCATTTATCCTAAATATTTTTAGTCCAGAGGATCATCATACACATAAGTTCTGTTTTTATTTAATTCTATAACGGAACCTACAAACCCTTTATTATATAACTCTAATAGAAAGATTGATGTCTAGCATATCACATACATCAATAAATATTACAGAATCAGTTTCCATTTGCATCTTTTTGCCATATAGCATATATTTCCTGTAAATGGAGTTTACAGATCATTTTTTAGAAGTTCCAGATTCCGTCCGGTTTATGGACTTAGTCATAGCCTGGCCACAGGAACCCAGTTTCCAAGGACAGAGGTATCCTGATATCCTTGTGGAGCATCACCCACCCCTCTCCCTGGGTGAGAAATGATGGAGGCCTTTAATCAGTCCAGTCTCGAGCAACTGTATCTTAGAAACATTTAGCCCTCTATCCACAGCACCCTAGCCATTAGAAAATAACAATAAAAACCACAATTTAGGTTTGCCATAGTGGTCCCACAAAATCACCCCTTCCCTCCAGTGCATGCGACCATATTGGTGAAATTAACACACTTATAAATCCTTTCTGGGCGAGGACACATGCCCTCTAACAATGTTGTTACGCATTAATTTGGTCACCCAGTCCATTTGAGAATTGCATCATTGGCTTTCCAGGCCACCTGCCAGCTGTGGTCAGTTTATGGGAAGAGAACTCCTTTGCAATTCCAATTTGGGTAAGCAAATCATTTTCGAAGTGGTAACAAGCCCTAAGAAAGCTGTTTCCACTTGACTAAGCACACACAGTCAATTTTCCAAGGCCTCTGAGTCTTTTGTCTTTTTTGTTTTCACCTTTCCATTATTTACAGGTCTTCCTTTTCTTTTTCTTATTTTATTACATTGGTCAGGACCACCAGCATTATGTTGAATCAGAGCAATAAATGATAACAGGTGCAACTATCTTATCTTCAACTTCAGTGGAAATATTGCTAAGGTTTTAACACTAAGTAATTTTAAACATTTAAAATATTGATAAGGTTTTAGCATTATGTAACTAAGTAACCTTAATTTAGCATTAAGGTTTTACCTGCTATATATTTATGGCAATAATAGTATTTATTGAGTACTGACTAAATGATAGTATTCTAAGAATTTTATTTGCATTATCCATTTCTCATAATACCCATTTTCCAGATGATGAAACTGAATTACAGAGAGGTTAGGGAACTTGACCATGGCGTTAACATCTATTAGAGATTCGATTGCAGGAATGCTTACTTAAGAGTTCAAGTGTTTAATTATTTTGCAATACTTCCAGTAGGTTGATGCCCTCAAGTTAGAAGAGTTCCTTTTACCTCTAGTTTTCAAAGCATAAGCTGCACTGAAAGATGAACATATACATCAGAAGTGGGTGCTATACCTTATCAAATGCTTTTCTACAAGTTTTAGATGGTTATATGATTTTTGCCATTTATTATGTTAATAAATTGAATTGTGTTAATGTATAGAATTAAATTGAAAAATTTTCTAACGTTGAACCATTCCTGCATTACTAGGAGAAATCTCACTTACTTACTACTATTTTATCCTTTTAATGTACTGCTGGCTTAGATGAGACCTTGTGCTTTATTAAATGCAATCAGTCTTTGCTTTTCCAGGCACCACAATAACTGAAATTTGTGCATATTAGAACAAGGTCTTCACTTTACACAGTTCTAATATGCACAACATAAACTGCCTGTAGTTTGGACTTTTTTCCTTGTTTTCCTCATGGTATTTTAGTAAGGGGCTAACCCTAACTAAATTGCCAAATAATAATTTTTGATTTGAATTTATCTTGTTGGTATTCCACTATAGACCCAGGAGTCCTTGTCTCAAACCCAGTGTACTCAATGATTGAACAGCTGTATTGTTTTTAAATTTTTTTCATATCCTAATATTTCATATTTCTCTGTACTTTCTGTCCCCGAAGGAATTTCTTGCCATTTTTTGGTTGGTTTGGGACCTTTCCAGGATTATAGAAAGAATGGATTTCAAAAACCAAGTTTCTGCTTTTTCTGTTGCAAACAATGTCCAGGAAGCTAATGTTTATAATATTTCCCTCTCTTGATCTTTTCATTCCTCAGACCTGGGTTAGATTTGAGGTCAGGACCATTGTCCTATTGAGGAAAAGGCTGTTTCTAAGGGTATCGCCTCTGCTGCCAGCCTCAGCGCTTTGCAACCAGGTCCACAGGTGTTCCCACACCCATGTTACAAGCTGAAATGTGAGTTTGACAGCCTTGGTTGCTATGTCTGTGAGGGTGAGCACAAAATACATACTTTTTACTGGAGGTGAGATTACTTGGCCGAATGACCACCAAATTACCTGTACACCAAAGAATACTTCTCCTTTCATTTTCTTCATTTTGAGCAACTCTGGTTCCCTAGACTCATCCCCGCTGACATGTTTTCTTGTTTTTTAATATGGCATTGGTAGAATATCTATTTTACATGAGTGAATTTCTCAGTAAACCAATTCACGCCCTTAAAAACAAAACATCTTAATTTTGTTAATGAAAATCTTTCTCAAATGTGTTTTGTAAATTTTTCTGCCTAAAAAGGAAATTATATTTTATGTAAGAGAATAGGATGTAACATAATTTGATATTTTATTGATAATGCAAAGTCATTGTAATAGATATTAGTTAATGTCTTGTGCTGAAACTCAAGACATAGAGACTCTTTCCAAGCCTCTTAAATTTTAGGGTTTTGCCCTTCCGCGGATGACCCCAGGATACTGTGCCTTTCTAGTCTGCTGCTATGTAGACTTTTTTTTGCTTTCCTTCTGATACATTAGGCTGTTAGAAAATATATAGCAGCTTTCCTACCTCTTTATATTAATATAGTTTACTGCATTTTGTGTGTTTTGATTGGAAAATAAGAAAATGTGTTAGGATTATGTGTAAACTAAGAGCAAATAGATTGTGAAGGAGGACCTATTTTTTCTCATCCAAAACAAGGGAATTATATTAGATTTTTCTCTCAGATCTTTTCCCTCACCTCTAAAATGTCCTCACTTCTAAAATGGAAATGATAATAATATTTACCACTTCATACTTATGCTGTCTTGAAGTGTGTGTGTGTGTGTGTATATGTTTATATATATATGTTTATGTATATTATATATATATGTAGGGGTTTTTCGTGTGTGTGTGTGTGTGTGTGTGTGTGTGTGTGTATGTGTTTTGCTTATTTTGTCACCTAGGCTGGAGTGCATTGGTATGATCTTGTCTCACTGCAGCCTCAATCTTCTGGGCTCAAGAATCCTCCCATCTCAGCCTCCAGGGCAGCTGGGACCACAGGCATGTGCCACCACACCCGGCTAATTTTTGTATTTGTAATAGAGATGGGGTTTCACCATATTGGCCAGGGTGGTCTTGAACCCCTGACCTCAAGTGATCCGCCTGTCTCGGCCTCCCAAAGTGCTGGGATTACAGGTGTGAGCCAACACGCCCGGCCTGTTTTGAAATGTTAATAGAAGTTACATGGTTCAGCAAGGGTGAAATAAAATCAGTAATTGTCTGGGAGGTAAAATTGACAGGACTTGGTGACTGCTGGACATGGCAGTGAAGACGGGAGATTTCCAGGCCAGTGCAGGGTTTTCAGGTGGGCTTTTGAGTAAATGGGGAGAGAGGACTCACAGGCACTGTGTGGATTCCCTAAGGTGATCTACAGGAAGGACCAGACACACAGTAGGGCTCTGCGTTTTCTCAGTCTCCTGCCTTCATTTGGATTCCCAGCACTCAGAGCCTTTTTTGAAGCATCCCAGATTCAATTGGTGGAGATGTCAGTGTTATCTCAAACCCCTCCTTCCCCAGCATTTCAACCCCAGTCTCCTAGGAACCAAGAAAATGCAGTTGCCCACAGGTCCCTCAGCTATGTCTCCCAGCCTGCCCAGAGCTAACAGCGCTGTCTTCTTCACTGGGAGAGATGTCCTAATTCCGACCGGAAGGCTGCTTCACATTAGCAGATGCTGACTGCGGGTGGGTGAGTGCCCGACCCTCAGGCCCTGACACTGCTCTAAGTGGGAGACAGGTCCAGCTAGGAGAGGGAAATTCAGTCACAGCATAGGAGGGACAGAAGGCTTTTAGTAAAAGCGCCAGTCACCAGGGGCTGCTGATACCATCGCACACCAGGTCTGGTTACAGCTCTCTGCCTCCCTGCCGAAGCCAGCAGTGGAGATGGAGAAGGGGATGAGGGCAGATCCCTGAATGAGTGGGAAGGGGGTGGCTGGGAGGAGAGGAAGGCAGAGGGAGGGAAGGGGGAGAAGTGAAGGGGCAGCATGATTCCAGTGAAAGCTCTCACCCTCCAGAAGAAAAGCATTTTGTAGTTTTGCCTTAAATCATTCCCTTAACCGTAGAGATAGAGATCACTTTCTTTAAGAAGACTGGTAGCACCTGCGAAAAAGAGCACTATCTTTTTTTTTTTTTTTTTTTTTGAGACGGAGTCTTGCTCTTGTTGCCCAGGCTGGAGTGCAGTGGCATGACCTCGGCTCACCACAACCTCTGCCTCCTGGGTTCAAGTAATTCTCCTGCCTCAGCCTCCCGAGTAGCTGGGACTACAGGCGCGCACCACCATGCCTAGCTAATTTTTGTATTTTTTGTAGAGATGGGCTTTCACCATGTTGGCCAGGATGGTCTCAATCTCCTGACCTTGTGATCTGCTCACCT
Organism: Mandrillus leucophaeus; assembly: GCF_000951045.1. NCBI lineage: Eukaryota > Metazoa > Chordata > Mammalia > Primates > Cercopithecidae > Mandrillus > Mandrillus leucophaeus. Next base: position 7,044,112 of record NW_012109919.1, on the reverse strand, counting down.
TGGCCTCCCAAAGTGCTGGGATTACAGGCATGAGCCACTGCACCCAGCCAATCTTTTAAGAACATAAAGTTCTGTGTTTCTCCCAGGGCAGAAGACCATGTCAACTTTTGTGGCACACAGCCCTTCTTATCTGCACCAGTTGCTACCACTTGGCTTGCAGTTGCTTCTCCTTCCTTCACCAGCAATTGGTTACTGACGGCATATTGTAGCCAAACCCTGAGCTCCAGGACCTGCCCCTACAAGGAATGAAGCACTCAGCAGGACAGAGGAGCTTCTAACCTTGCAAAGCCAATGTGTGGTTGCTGCCTTGCATTTAAAGCTAGTGGTATTCTTCTTTGTGCTCATCTGGCCACTCTGTTTGGGTAGTGTTTTGCTAATGAATTGAGGGCAAAGAGCTGAGCCACACATGGCCAGTTCTCTAGGCCTGGTGCTAATTAAATGCTTTGCATTCATTTCTCACTGATCCTTATAATAATCCCTCCAGATAGGTATTGCTTTCATACCTCCATTTTACAGATAAGGAAACTGAGGTCTGAAGAGATGAAGTCACAGACATAAGGTAACAACATAACAGAGTACGTGTAAGACGACCTCTGCTTTTGGACTTGACTCCCAAGCCTCTTGATATAACTTAAAGGTGTCATCTAGTTAGTATCTGGCATCTGCCACCACCCATGGCAGCTCACAACTGTCTGTTTTCATTCTCTCACCTTACTGAAGAGGCCCTGCTGTCTATTAGTGCTGGGAATAAAAAAAGAGGAAGGCTCTGCACTAGAGCACTGGACGCTCCAGTAGGAATGCTGACTGCCAGGAAGGTAGGGCTGAGTGGCTCCAAGGAGGCTTCTAGAGAGAAGGCACAGCACGGCAAAAGTCATGGATCCAGGGATGGGGGATTCTGCCTGGTGGGGTCTGAGGTAGGCTGCCTGGAGTCAAATCAGGAAGGGCCCTCCTTCCTGTTGAGTTTTGACTTTCACAAGAGCTCATGGGTTATAGGCAGGGAAATGACTAGATCACATCAATGTTTAAGAAATATGTTTCACTGTTTGCCTCCTCACTACATAGGCCCTTTCATCCAGACATGTCTGTGAGAAGTCCTTAACTCCTACTCTAATCTGTTTCCAGAGGAATTTTTTTTTCCTCCTTGGTCTTCTAAGTTGGCTGTTTTCTCCAAGAAGGAAATTCCTTGGTAGCTTCAAGACCTGTGCAGGGGACGCCTTGCCCAAGGAACAAGAACCTGGATAAACACTGGGCCAACCATCACCTCCAGGTCTGATAAGCACAGATGTTTTCTGAAGAGTTCTGGACGTACCTTGCGGCACCTGAACCATGCTCTATTTTCCTTGCAGGAGGCTTTTCTTTTTCAGTCACCATTTAAAAAATGCTTTCTACCTGTTCAGAAAATCTAGTTCAGGCCCATGAAGACCTTTGGGATGAAATCTCAATGCCCAGCCTGGAGATTGGGCCACATGGTTTCTGCTAGACACACCATTATAATTATGCATCAGAATCATTTATAAAGCCTTGGGAATTTTCTCCATATGTCCCATGAAGTTTGGGAGTCACCAAGGCCCTAACGACACTGGGAAATTATGAAACATCATATAGAATTTTTACAGTTATTTTATTGTCCTCTTGCTGCCCTCCCCAATGCTTGCAGCCTCAGGGACTCAGAGGCAGTCTAACTAGGAGTTTCTCAACCATGACACTACTGACATGTGGAGCTGGCTGATTCTTTGTTGTGAGGGGTTGTCCTGTGTGTTGTAGGATGCTTAACAGCATCCCTTGTCTGTACTTACTCTACTTACTCAATAGTAGTAGCACCCCAGATATGACAATGAAAAATATATC
>NW_012109919.1:7014933-7041724 GCF_000951045.1 Mandrillus leucophaeus | reverse complement strand
GTGCCTGGCCAATCCTAGCTTCTTTACTTCTGAGTTGCATGGCCTTTGGTAAGTTGCCGAAACTCCAAGAGCCTTAGTTTACTAATTCAAAAAATGGGCATCCTTGTATTTACCTTTCGAGGCTGTTGTCAGATGCTGACTGCTTCATTTAATCTGCAGAAAACTGGAGCCCATCTTCCCTACACCCTGTCCAATATTCCATGGTGTGGGAATCCTTTCTACCTTGTGAATGGACATAGATTTCCTCTGAGGCCGAACCAAAATGAAACTGCCAAGCTGAGTGACGTAGAGGTGCAAAGGGATAGATTGCCTCTTTGACTGGCAAATAATTTGCTGGGAGCATCAGCTTTTTGTGCTTCGGTAACTGGGCATCCCATTCGAGGCATGCAGCTCCTGAGCTCCCCGCTGGACTCAGTGATGCAGCGCCTGAGTCTGGTTTAAGTGGATTTGAGTGCTCCAAGTTGCTGCTCCATTCTCATTCTTTCTTGCCTACTTTCCATATACTGTGCACTAGAAGTGTTTGTCTGTTTGTTTTTTCAACCTTGCTCTCTCTGTCCTTGTTTCTCTCCATATCTGGCTCACACAGTGCACAAACAGTTAAGGGCACTTGGCTTAGCTGCCTCCACATCCCTGTAGACTACCCTGGAAGGATTGAATGAAACTGATAGTACTAACATTACATTGCTCAAATCCCCAAAGCAAGCATAGCTGGGCAGATAGAAGGGATGACCCTGGAGAAAACAGCTGTCAAGGGCAGCTATTGGCTTATCTTTCATGGAAAGAGAGACGTAATGAATTCTAAATGAAGAGGAACCAGAGGCAGAGCAGTGTATGGTCCGGCAAGGCCGCCACACACAAGCTGGCACTTGGGAAGTACTGAGGACCGTCTCATGTGCATGGGGTCCTGGGCCAGTCCTTCTGGCCTGGCCATGTTTGAGGAAGGGTGTTTTTGTGCTTTGGAGATGAACACTGCTGAAAGGTTGGGAGCCTGCTGTGAAGGGAGTGCTGACACTCTGCCAGCTCAGTCTGTCTGCAGGATGGTGGGCTGCACATAGGTGGGGGCTGTGTGCAGGCAGGGTCCCTGCCTGGGGATCAGTTTCATAGGACCTGGCTCCAGAGAACTATGCAGGCCTCTTCTGCCTCCTTTTACTTTAATACCCTTGTTTACCCTCCACTGTGCGTTTTTATTTCTCCGAGTACAGGCATTAGTTGGGGCTTTCTGAGGGAGGCAGTACATTTTCATAGAAAGAGATTGAACCTGAGGAGAAGCTGACCCACACTTGAAGCTTGTCTTATTTACCTTTAACATATGTTACCCTCAGCAAGTTACTTTATTTCTTGGAGACTCAGTTTTTTTAATCTTTAAAATGGGGGCAAAATAACACTTACCTGTTAGAGTTTTTGTAAGAATTAGATGCAATGTACATGGAGAGTCTAGCCCAGTAGGTGGCTTGTATTATTACTTATTAGTGACAACTAAGGCTCAAAGCATTGAAAGGACTTTTGGATGTAGTTACTGAGCCAGGAAGTGGTGGAGCAATGACGGGAGCCCATGGGAGCTGATACCAGGGACTAGCTGTGCTCCTTCCCTCAGATCACAGCTGCCAAACCTTAGCACACAAAGGCACCAAACAAATTGGAATAGTGTGATGCGAATAAGGACTTATGTCCTAGAATGAGGCTCCTCCATCCCGCATCCATTACCTGTATGTACCACCATTGGTAGCTTGCTTTTTGCAGATCATAAGTGCCTGGCAAGGTAGCACCTCATATGGCAGTCGCTGAGGGCTGGAGAGTTGACAGTTATTTCTTCCATTGAACTCTAAGAAGCATACTCAGGTTGGGGCCACTAGTTAGGGGTAGGAGAGCTGAGATTCCTCATCAAGTCTATGTCTAGTGAGAGACACAAACGTGAACAATGATGGAAATATACATGTTTGGAAGACTGAGCATAGGGCACCATGAGAAGATAGAAAAAGGGCCTGGTGTATTCCTGGGCACCATGGAGAGCTGCTCTAAAAAGTGGCTGATATCCAAGAGATGAGTGAGAGTTGGGACACAAAAAGGAGGAGGAGCATTTTAAGGAAAGAAAATAGGTGGACATGAAGATCCAAGTGGGCTCAAGGAAAAAGGTGGAGAAAGTAATTGTCCAGTGAGCTCAGATTTTTTTTTCTTTTTTTTTTTAGACGGAGTCTTGCTTTGTGGCCCGGTTGGAGTACAGGGGTGCAATCTTGGCTCACTGCAACCTCTGCCTCCCTGGTTCAAGGGATTTTCCTTCCTCCGCCTCCGAGTAGCTGGGATTACAGGCACGCGCCACCACGCCCAGCTTTTTTTTTTTTTTTTTGAGACTGAGTTTTGCTCTTGTTGCCCAGGCTGGAGTGCAGTGACGTGGTCTCAGCTCACTGCAACCTCCGCCTCCTGGGTTAAAGCATTTCTCCTGCCTCAGCCTTCCTGAGTAGCTGGGATTACAGGCATGCGCCACCACACCCAGCTAATTTTGTAATTTTAGTAGAGACGGGGTTTCTCCATGTTGGTTGGGCTGGTCTTGAACTCCAGAACTCAGATGATCTGCCTGCCTTGGCCTCCCAAAGTGCTGGGATTACAGGTGTGAGCCACTGCCCCTGGCCAATGTCCAGCTAATTTTTGTATTTTTAGTAGAGACGGGGTTTCACCATGTTGGCCACGATGGTCTCCATCTCCTGACCTCCTGACCCGCCCGCCTCAGCCTCCCAAAGTGCTGGGATTACAGGTGTGAGGTACCGCACCCGGCCATGATCTCGGATCTTTTTTTTTTTTTTAAGAGACAGAGTCTTGCTCTGTCGCTAGGCTGGAGTACAATGGCATGATCTCAGCTCACTGCAATCCCCACCCAAGTGATTCTCCTGCCTCAGCCTCCCAAGTAGCCAGGACTACAGGCACGCGCCACCATGCCCAGCTAATTTTTGTATTTTTTTTTTAGTAGAGGCAGGGTTTCACCATGTTAACCAGAATGGTCTCGATCTCCTGACCTGGTGATCCACCCGCCTCGGCCTCCCAAAGTGCTGGGATTACAAGTGTGAGCCACTGCGCCCGGCTGATCTCGGATTCTTAAGAGGTCTACTTATCCTTCCTGGGACTGGGCACACAAAGTCCCACTGCATCTTTCCGGTGGGTTCCTCTTTCCACTCTTCATAATCAAATGATTCTTGACTAGGAAAGCAAGTGGTTATGTAAAAGGGAAACTGTTTTTGGTTTTGTTTTTAAACTGTACAGGGTTGAAGCAAAAATACATTCACGTCCTTGTTTATGATTGCTCACATTCTTTTGGTTGATTCTTAAAGCATGTATTTTAATAAGGGACTGGAAACCACAACTGTTAATCAATGTTCTGGTTTTTACCTCTGAGTCATGGCTTTAGATCAGGGAGATAGCATTTCAAATTTGCTACTGGGTGAGAGGTTTTGCATGACTTATATGATATTACCTGATTGTTTTTACAAAGTTTAGAGGCTACAAAACTATCCAGGTTTTAAGATCTCTACTGAGCTTGTCAAATGGATGATGGGACAGGTTCTATGTTTCCCGTTTTATGGATATTGAGTGTGCAAGAGATGACAGTTATTTCTTTTATCAACTTTGAGAAAGTGAACTCTGGTTGAGACCTGCAATGGTGAGAGAGATAAGATCACTTATCAAGGCCAATTGATTCCCAGATAAATGAGGCATTCAGTAGGTGGTAAATGCTAAGACCTATGTCTTCTGAAAACTGCATCATTAATTGTATTATGTTATTGGCCCATCTTGGGTAATGATAGTATTAGGGAAAGCGAGTTGCAAAGTTGATTGAGAACTATTGCTTTGTCTCTTCAAGGCACTTGCATCTGAAAAGGCATGGGCAGGAGTGGGGGAACTCTGTGGTTGCCATTCAGTTGCCAAATGGCCAATGCAGGGAGGTAGCTTGAGAGTTAATAATGGAGAGTGGTTGCAGTTTCCACAGAAGAGAAGCCAGGAGGCCAGGCTCACTGTTCAGGAGTGTGTGTGTGCTGGACAGTGAAAATAACTGAGATGGAGTGGGGAGAGAAGTGTATGTATTTCTCACCTGCCTGGATCTGAGAGGCTCAATATCTTGCTATACCCCTGAGTGCAAGTCTGTTCTCTGATTTGAGGAAAGAGATGGGCCAAGGAAAGAATAGAGCTGAGGGTCAAAGTAGGGTGCCTGCCCTGAGAAGTGGTGCCAGATACAGCAAATGAAAATACAGAACACTCAGTTAAATTTGAACTTTGGATAACAAATAAGTCACTTATGTTTTAAGTGTAAGTATGTCCCAAATATTGCATGAGACATACTTACACTAAGGGAAAAAACCCCACAACCCTAAAGTGGTTTATATGAAATTTGAATTTGACCGGGCGTCCTGTGTTTTATCTGGCAACCCTACTGAGGAGACTCAGAATGCTCCAGTGGCTTCTTGCTCAGCTGCATGGACAGGGGCTGCTCCTTTGGGCCACTTCAAGCACATTATTTGGCGGTGGCCACAGGGCATTCTGTTGGGCATGCAGCTCCTGAGACAGAGCCTGCTAAAGTGGCTGGCTGTGGGGTGGAGTGCCTACCGGGAGCTGTGTTCTTCCACAGCTTTCTTCCTGGGATCCTGCAGTCAGGGTGTCATTCCAACCCTCCTTCCCTCTTTCCCTGGAGCACGTGACCATCTCGTCCTTGCTGTTTCTTGCTGTGTTGCTTCCGTCCACCAACCCTGCCCTTGAAGCCCTGGTTCTCTTGGGAGCTAGGTATCTACTATCCCTCAGTCTATTCCTCTTTTCCCGCTCCTCAGAGTTGATCTCATGGATTTGACTCAAGGTTTGTGTTTCACATTTACACTTTTCCTAAGCAGAGATGAGGAGCACCCCCATGGGGTAAGCAAGGGAACCTTGGGCAAGTAGCAAGCATGACATCAGACCTCCTCACAGTCCCTGGCTTGGTGGCCTCCATCCTGACTTCGAGCCTGAGCTTCTGACATCCTCATCTGTTTCTACTCTCCACCCCTGCACACCAACCACCTCTGCACTCACAGTTTTTCCTGTGGTTGGCACTCTGGGGCTGTAGGGGCCCTATAGAGATAGCCAAACTTGCTAATATGCTAACTAGAGTTAGTCTGGCCAAGAAGAACATAACCCCTGTCTGATCATGGTGTGCTTTTTAGCCCGGGTAGAAACTTCTGCAGGCTCCCTGCTAGCAGCAGCCAGTGCCACTCTGGAAGGCCAGGGCCTGCTGCTTTGGCAGATCCAGCTGACAAAAGCAGAGGACTCAGGCTCCTGGGTCCTGGTGGCTGCTCCTTCTGGCTTGGGAAGTCACTTTCCCTCCCAGCTTTGGGTTCGTAGGCTCTGAACCCAGCCTCGATATCCTATCCCTGCAGCCTGATAGTGGGGATGAAATCAGCCTCCCCACACTCAACAAGACTTATGTCACAAACTCTAAATGTTAAAATCTCATCCAGTGGAAAATATCCTTAATATTTTATTTCTTTGAACAATTGCCACGACTAGGACTGGTTACATAATGTGTGGGGGCCAGTGCAAAATGGAAATGCAGGGTCTCATGTTAAAAAAGTATTCAGAACTGTCTGGGTGCGGTGGCTCACGCCTGTAATCCTAGCACTTTGGGAGGCCAAGGTGGGCGGATCATGAGGTCAGGAGATCGAGACCATCCTGGCTAACACAGAGAAACCCCATCTCTACTAAAAAAAATACAAACAAATTAGCCAGGTGTGGTGGTGTGCGCCTGTAGTCCCAGCTACTCGGGAGGCTGAGGCAGGAGAATGGCATGAACCCAGGAGGCAGAGCTTGCAGTGAGCCGAGATCGTGCCACTGCACTACAGCCTGGGCAACAGAGCGAGACCCTGTCTCACAAAAAAAAAAAAAAAAACGACAACAACAAAGGATTCAGAACTTCAAGATGGTGACAGTGGAGCATTAAACCAAGCATGGGGCCTTCTAAGTGCAGTGCCCTATGTGACTGACCTTACACACCTGTGAAGCTGGCCCTGGTCACGACCCCTTTATCGGTTTTCAACGTCATATGCCTTTCTGTGTTCATGAACAAATGCTCTGGCTCCATTTTCAAATGTAATAGCCTCTCCAAGTTTGGTTACTTGTGAGGCTCAGGTCTCTTCCTCATGGACCAAAGCTTGATCAATATTCATTCAAAAAATGAAATTCATTTTAAATGGAGACAGGTACAATGGATGTGTTAGGAACCTGGGTGTAAGAGTTGCTAGCTTCTCTCTGTCTGTCAGTCCTTCACATTTCTTTCCATACGCAGACTTTTGCATTAACAAGGAGAGTTATAGTCCAGCACCTCATGTCCATCTTCTTTGTTTTCATAGCCCTGGCTATTCACCTTGGTTAAGTGACACAATTATTCCCTTGTCATTCTTCTTGCATGTTAAATAGGGATAACTCAAAGGATTTTCGCTGATAAAAAGAAATAGACCCTGTAATGTTTGGATGCTCAATAATTGTTCACATGTTCCCTTCTGTCATCTGGACCTAGGTCTGTAATTGCAATGCATCAGGACATTAGATTTTTTTTTTTTTTTTTTTGAGATGGGGTCTCGCTCTGTTGCCTAGGCTGGAGTGCAGTGGTGGGATCTTGGCTCACTGCAACCTCCACTTCCTGGGTTCAAGCGATTCTCCTGCCTCAACCTCCACAGTAGCTGGGACTACAAGCGCCCGCCACCGCACCCGGCTATTTTTTGTAGTTTTAATAGAGACGGGGTTTCACCATGTTAGCCAGGATGGTCTCGATCTCCTGACCTCGTGATCTGCCCATCTTGGCCTCCCAAAGTGCTGGGATTACAGGGGTGAGCCACCACGTCTGGCCGACATTAAATCTTATAACTGACCAGTAGCTGGGAATCAGAACAATGTTGAGGAATAAAGCAGTTTTGCTCATATACTCACAAACTGGTCCATAACACTGGTATGTTTTCATTCAGACTATTTTTAAGGTAATACCAGACACTTGCCTGATCCTGCAGTGAGAAAGCTGCCTTCTCTAGAATAGGTGAAGTTCATTCTGATATGAGAACCCCAAGACTAACCTTGGATGAAGTGAAGTGAGGCTTATGTAAAAGGAGATTTATTATAAGAAATTGGCTCATGTGATTATGGAGGCTGAGAAGTCCCATTATCTGCCATCTGCAAGCAAGCTGGAGACTCAGAAAAGCTGGTGGTGTAATTAAGTCTCAGTCTGAAGGCAGAGATGAGATGAGATGTCCCAGGTGAAGAAGTGAGGCAAGAAAAAAAGGAACAAATTCCTCCTTCCTCCACCTTTTGTTCTAATCATGCCCTTAATGGATTGCATGGTGCCTGCCCACATTGGGTGAGGGTGGATCTCTCTCACTCAGTCCACTGATTCCAATGCTAATGTCTTCCAGAAACACCCATGCAGACATACCCAGAAACAATGTTTAATCTGGGCACCCTGAGCCCAGTCAAGTTGACACATAAAATTAACCATCCTAACATCCCAGAGCTCATTCTGCCATTGGTTCAAATGTATACCTGAATCATCTAGAAATGGTTTTCAGGAAGCAAGTGCCAAGACCCCAGTCCCAGAAGTGCTAGATCATGGTGTCCAGAATCAAGTCTGGCTTGAGAATTCGACGATATTTTCAGGAGATTCTGATTCATATTCTTAATTACCATTGAATTAATTCACCCTTTTTCTTCTACACAGAAGGGAACTAAGAACTGGAGTCACACCCTTCTAAGTTCAGAAAACAGTTTTAGTTGAAAAAAAAATCAAATCTTCCAAGTGTGAAGATTAAAAAAAAATATCCCATCAAGGCAGATGGAAATGGTCACAAGCTTTGGGCCCATTTAACCATTTTCCAGCAAAGTTGATAGTAGAATTAATTAAGGTCACACAGCTACTAAGTGACAGAAACGGGACTGGAATCTGCGTTACTGGGCTCCTAAAGCAATTTTTCTCTCCAGTATGTTCTCTTTCTTGTCTGCTGTTTTGCTTAGAACTAAGTCTAGTCAATGAGTTGAACTGATTAATTCCAGTGATATGAATACTGTCTTAGTGAGGAGCTCATTTGCTCATACTTCCAAAATGAATGTTTAGTTTAGAAGTTTAAATTTATTTTTATTTTTCTTTCTTGGGAATGGTCAAAACTCAGCACCCAGTGGGCTCAGGTCACCAGCTATCTGGGGGTGGAAGACAGAGGCCTCCAATGCAGCTGGTGAGCTTCCATCACTCCTCTGTGTGTTGGATGTCTTTCTCAGTTATGCCCTAGTGGAAACTGCAGTCCAGCCTCCTGGTAATGCCATCAAGATTGTGGATGATCCGCTCTGTGTAGCCGAAATAGATGTGATTTCCTGAGTAAGAGGAGCATTAGCTGATTTCTTGAAAATACATGCTCCCTGATTTAGCCAGGTTCATGCGCTTTCACCTTTTTATGTCTTTAATTAAAAACTGAAAATGTCCTTTGCCCTGAAAGATGAATGAGGATAAATGCCCTATTATTAGCACACACCACCTTTGGAGTGAAATGATTCCCTCTGTGATGAAATGCAAATTGGTTCTTAAGAATAATTAGCCCAGGTGGCCTGTAAGCCCAGGGAGCTCACCGTTAATCAGGAGCAGTATTCATCCAATTACTTCTTTACTGAAGATTGGGTGCCTGATCGATCATACTTCTTGGCTTTGGAAGGGCTGGAGGCACACCCTCCTAAGTTCAAAGATCAATTTTAAATAGAAAGAAAATAAACATTCATAATCTAAGTACTAAAAAAACTGAAATCCTATCAAGGCAAGTAGAAATGAGCACAAGCTTCAGATCCCTGCAACAACTTTCAGGCAGTGACAAATTCATTCTACAAACAAGTCAGTAGAATCAATTTTCCTGAAAAAGGAATGGAGATAAGAGATCCGGTATTTGTAAACTCAGTTAATGTGGCTTGGTTGGGCCTGTTGTTACCTATACTGATTCCTTAGCCCATAACTTACCCATCAAACTAACTGCTCAGATGCACCTATTGTTTAAGTTTCTCTTAAAATGCGCAATGGTAATAGCTAATTCTGCAAAGCCCTTGTATGTCAGATCCTACATGAGATGCTTTGCATATTTTATTTCTCACTAGTGACTGTATGGGAAAGGTAAGATTAGCACCATCTTACCCATGAGGAAACTGAGATAGACTTTAAGTACCCAAGATTACAAAGCCAATACATGGCCTTCTTACGAACGTGTAGCATTGGTGAAAAAACTGCTGAGTAACAGAATATGGATGCATCAGGATAAAATCTAAAATGACCAGGAAAACAGTTCAATGATTGTCTTGCTGTTGCTGAGTCAGTAGCATCTTTAAAAAGAAACAGTATATAAAGGCACATGCATTGGTGCCTGTGTTTTGAGTAACCATGTCTTAATAAGAGGGCCATTGCCCTCCTCTACTTCATTTGTATCTCTGAACAAGAACAAAGTTCACATCCTGCAGATACATAGGGGTTGAGAAAGAGTTAAATTACTGTTTGTGTAATAAAGGAATTAAAATCTCTTTCAAACAGGTCATAATTAATTCTTTTAATTATAGATTACTTGAAAAGGGAGACAAAAGGAAGGAAAAGGTTTTATCATCTGATTAATAAACCTCTGTTAGCATTTTCATATACTCTCATGTAATTTTTTTCTCTGCTACATGCTTCAGTTATCTATTGCAGTGTAAGAGTTTTTTTTTTCTTTCAAATTTCCTGGTTTAAAACAACAAACATGATTTCACAGTTTCTCTAGACTGAGAGCCCTGGAGCAGCTGAGTGGGGTAGTTCTGACTCAGGCTCTCTCTCGATGCTGCAGTCAAGCTGTTTGCCAGGGCTACAGTCATCTCTAGGCATGACTGCGGAAGGAGCCACTCCAAGATGGCTCACATGGCTGCGGGCAGACCCCAGAAGACCTGCTTCCAGGCTTACTCACGTGGCTGGTGGCAGGTGTCAGTTTCTCACCACGTGGGCCTCTGCACATGGTGCCTGAGTGTCCTCACAACACGGCAGGTGGCTTCCCTCTTGGCAGCGGGTTTCCTCCAGAGTGAGTGATGAGAGGGAGAAAAAGAGAAAGAGAGGAAGAGGGGTGAGGAGAGAGAGAGAGAGAGAGAGAGAGAAACTGAATCTACACATAGAAATTCCAGTCAATCTTACAACTGACATTCCATCACTTCTACAATATTCAATTCACTAGAAGCAAGTCACTAAGTCCCACCCACAATCAAGGGGAGAAAAACTAAGTTACATTTCTTAAAAAAAACTATTAAAGAATTTGTGGGCATATCTTTAAAACCATCACACAATATCTTTAAAAGTGTTGGGATTATAGAATATATTTGGTTATTTTAAAGTCTTTCCTTTTAACATAATGGAAAAACTTAACAGCTGCATTATATACCATAAAGTGGATTTTTCATAATTTTCATACCTACATACCTACCTAGGTTGTTTTCTAATGTCTGTTAGCACAAGTGATACTGTGTGGACATTTTTGCTATAGTTCTTTATATTATCTCATCGGGATACATTTCTACAAGTGTGACAACAGAGTCAAGTATATGGATATCTTCTAAAACTTTTTTATACCTATGGCTATATTCCTTTTTTAAAGGGGTGGGCCAGTTTACTGTCAAACCTATAACAGATTCACTACAGTAGTTAAAAATCATGTTTCAAGTCTCAATGATGGTGGAGCAGTGATATAAACAGTATGCGATGACTGCTTTCCCCCAAAAGGATGCTAGCGGCTTCTTCAATGTCCGAGGTATCATCGGACCTGGTTGACACAGAGCCCTTTCTCCATAGGCTTGGCTAAAGAAAATCACAACAATAATATAAATAATATTGTGTTACATAGCATGTATAGCTTGAAAATTTATTCTGTATTTCAGTGGAACACTTTTAGAACACTATTGCTGAGGTAGTCAAACTGTTATAGGAGCTATTAAGAAATTATTTTAGTCAGATAGAGAGGAAAAGGGATGCTTGGAAAGTTTTCGTTTCTTTTAAAGCAGCTCCAGAAATGTTTCTGGTCTTGCGGGAAAACCCGGCTCTTAGAACTGGGCAGGCAACCTTTGATATGCAAATGCAAGCCATTGGAAACTGGGTCCACCCAAACATGGCGATTCCCACCGTTGCCTTCTTGCCCCAATACCCCGTGCCTGGCTGCATGGCCACCTCCACATATCCCCACGTGTGTAGAATACTATGGAGCCCTGCATTTGCATATTAAAAGTTAGGATGGGAGGGCCAGTTTTTTTTCCACCGGCTAGGTGAATGACCTGCCTGGTCAAATCAATCCCCTGAGCCCTATGCAAATCAGGCACCACCTCCTCCCGCCGCCTCATAAAATTGGCTGGTATCCAAGGCACATGAGGTCTACTCTCTCCTCTTTGGACACCCCCCTCCCTCTGCCTCTGTACAGGGGAGCTTCTTTTCTTCTCCCTTCTTTCTTGCCTATTAAACTCTCCGCTCCTTAAAACCACTTCACGTGTGTCAGTGTCATCCTATCTAATCTGGCATGAGACAAGAGCCCTGGTGTTTCTCCACTCATCGGAGCCGTACCAAAACTACCACAATTATCTTTTCAAATATTTCCTTCCCAAGCAAGTACCATATGTTTAATGTGTAATATTATTATGGTAGTAATATTATGAAAGTGATTTGTAGTATTGCTTAATTCTTAAAAATAATTGTATTATAATTAAACTATCATGACTTAATTCCCTTCGTTAATGTAACAGTTTTATTAAAATGTAATTCACAAACTATACAATTCATCAAAGTTTACAATTCAATAGTTTTGAGTATATTCATAGAATTGTGAACACACATTTTAGAGCATTTTCAGCACCCTAAAAAGAAGCCCTATACCCATTTGCAATGTGACTTCATTTATTCTAAAAAGAAATAATCACAAACATCTCCTTTTCATGGATGCCTAGGACTGTTTTTCTGTATCTTTTTTTTTTTTTTTTTGAGACAGAATCTTGCTCTTGTTGCCCAGGCTGGAGTGCAATGGTGCGATCTCATCTCACTGCAACCTCTGTCTTCTGGGTTCAGGCGACCCTCCTGCCTCATCCTCTTGAGTAGCTGGGATTACAGGCATGTGCCACCACGCCCGGCTAATTTTTTTATTTTTTTAATTTGTAGTAGAGACGGAGTTTCATCATGTTGGCTAGGCTGGTCTCAAACTCCTGACCTCATGTGATCCTCCTGCCTAGGCCTCCCAAAGTGCTGGGATTACAGGCGTGAGCTACCGCACCTGGCCCTATATCTTTTTTTGTCATCTGATTTCAGACGTGGAGAAAGAGAGTGCCTTGCCCAATACTCAAAAATTTGTCACTGGACACAGAAATAAAAGCCAGCCCTCTGTGGCCTTAAACAGAGCTATGGAATATTAGACCTCATTTCGAGGACAGTTTATTTCTCTCAGACTGGGGAGCTGAGGGATTTTTTTAAAAAGCCCTGTAAAGATAAATATTTCAAATATATGCAGCATATTCTGATGCTCTTGATTGGAAGCATCTTGATGAAATCTTTATAGGAGGTTAGGCTGAATAAAAGAGCTGTGAGCAATCAGCAATGTGCCAGGCATCTCTTTACTGACCATAAGTTCAACATATTTTAAATATTGTCTTTCTATTAAAAAGACAATTCTGGTGACTTCACTTTTTCTTTTCTTTTTTTTTTGGAACGGAGTCTGACTCTGTGGCCCAGGCTGGAGTGCAGTGGTGCGATCTCGGCTCACTGCAAGCTGTGCCTCCCAGGTTCAAGTCATTCTCCTGCTTCAGCCTCCGGAGTAGCTGGGACTACAGGTGCCAGCCACCACGCCCAGCTGATTTTTTGTAGTTTTAGTAGAGATGGGGTTTCATCGTGTTAGCCAGGATGGTCTCCATCTCCTGACCTCGTGATCTGCCTGCCTGTCTCAGTCTCCCAAAGTGCTGGGATTCCAGGCGTGAGCCACCGTGCCGGCCGACTTCACTTTAGGTCAATGAAATCAGTCTACTGGTGTCAATAACACAATGATAAAAAAAGGGAAGCGTTTTGCACACAAACAGAATAGAATTTGACCCAGGGCCTCTGTGAAGTAATTCACTTCCTCCATAAGCAGAGGACACCAATTTCTTCCCCAGGAGGTCAGAAGCAGAAGGGGGAGGGTTACCATGGAGTCTAGATTCTAAGAGACTTTTGAAATGCAATTGCCCTGTCGTTTTTTTTTTAGCTGCAAGGTTACTCTCAGACATAGGCAATAATGAGGAAGTAATAGCTGGGATGGTCTTGGGTTGACCCAAGCAGAGAAAGATCAACTTTCTTTTCTTTAACAGGGGGACATGTGACCGTGATGACTGCTGTTTCTTTCAGATACTTTTGGTGTTGATTGGTCACCCTAATGAGACAAGGATTCTTAGGTCAATCCATTTTCCTGAATCAGGAGACACACATCAAAACTTAGCATCAAAATTTCACCCCTTTCCATGACTGTTCCTCTGTAAATGGGGAAGAGGGCTTCCCTTTTGGCCCCTGGGCAGAAGGCTGCTTATTTGTATTCAGTGACTGTGTTAGCAGAAAGAGGTCCCCATCGAGACTCCAAGAGGGTTCTTGGATCTCACACAAGAAAGAATGTGAGGCAAATCCATAAAGTGAAAGCAAATTTATTAAGAAAGGAACAGGCCGGGCACGGTGGCTCATGCCTGTAATCCCAGCACCTTGGGAGGCCGAGGCGGACAGATCACGAGGTCAGGAGATCGAGACCATCCTGGCTAACACGGTGAAACCCTGTCTCTACTGAAAATACAAAAAATTAGCCAGGTGTGCTGGTGGGCGCTTGTAGTCCCAGCTACTCGGGAGGCTGAGGCAGGAGAATGGCGTGAACCCGGGAGGCGGAGCTTGCAGTGAGTCCAGATTGCGCCACTGCACTCCAGCCTGGGCGACAGAGTGAGACGACTCCGTCTCAAAAAAAAAAAGAAAGTAAAGGAATACAGAATGGCTACTTCATAGGCAGAGCAGCCCCAAGGACTGCTGGACTAAGGATACTTATAGTTATTTCTTGATTATATGCTAAACAAGGGGTGGATTATTCATGAGTTTTCTGGGAAAGGGGTGGGCAAGTCCTGGAACTAATGGTTTCTCCCCCTTTTAGACCCTATAGAGTAACTTCCTGAGGTTGCCATGGCATTTGTAAAGTATGGTGGCACTGATGGGAGTGTCTTTTAGCATGCTAATGCATTATAATTATTGTATAATGAGCAGTGAGGATGATCAGAGGACACTCTTGTTGCCATCTTTGTTTTGGTGGGTTTTGACTGGCTTCTTTGCTGTAAACTGTTTTATCAGCAAGGTCTTTGTGACCTGTATCTTGTGCCGACCTCCTATCTCATCCTGTGACTTAGAATGCGTAACCTCCTGGGAATGCAGCCCAGTAGGTCTCAGCCTCATTTTACCCAACAACTATTCAAGATCTAGTCGCTCTGGTTCGAACACCTCTGACAATCAAATTGGGCTGCCAGTGATACAAGTGTTGCTGATTTTGCAGCAGTAAATAATTCTAATAAGAGGACTTCAATAGAGCCTGAAGCTATAGATATTTTCATAATGCAAGCCAACCGGGAGAGTCCCTTTTAGGCCAATTCGGGATCCCCACACACATCTTGTAGAAGACTCAGATATCACCTGCCTATAATTCTTTCTTAAGTAGGTTGTATGAACTGGTACAGATGAAATGAAAACCTAGCTCCCTCCAACTGTTTCTTCACCTGAACTTGAACCCACACTGAAACACTTGAAAGTTTTGATAAAGGCACCTTTTTCAATCTTAAAATAGAAAGGCAGATTTTTGAAAGCCAGACAGTTTTAAAATAAATTATCCTGGAGAAACAGCTCTTATCAAAGTAAGTTGTCTTTGTTCACAGCATCTACTGGTTTATACGGACAATCCAGAAGTTTACCGCCTCTCTAAAAGGTCAGGTCTCCTTCTCTTTTTAAAATTAGACTTGTGTTCATGGTTGTTGGTCAAATATATGGTAAATATCCAAATCTCTAGAAAGAGATGTTCAAATTTCAAAGTATTTTTATGATGGACATATGCAAGAACACCCTGCATTTAGTTGCATACTTGTATTCCTTTGTTCAGTCTCTCATTTCAGTTTTAAAAATAAATGAAACAAATACATTAGCATTTAACATTTTCTTAATAATTGATATTTTTCAATTTTATGAAGTCTGTACCTTCTGTTTTCAGATTTATTCTGATTAGGAAAAAGCCCTTTTATCACAAGAAGGCAGCTTGATAATAATACCAACTCTGCTCAATTCGAAATGCCATTTTGAAGAGTAAAGGATAGCATATGTGAAAAGTGCTAGACCACAGTTGATGTTTTCGTCTGTTATTACTCCTTATATTGTTAAAGAATTCACTGTTAAATGTGTTCTCCTGCTGCCATGCCTTTCAGGAAACCTGAATATTTTGGAAGAATAGCCATTTTTGATGTCCTATGAATGATCTTTGAGGGTTCAGCAAGGATATTTGACTAGTGGGTTTGGTCTTACTTTTTATCTCTCTTACTTGATATTGTAATAGATATGAAAGGAACATATTCTCCAGTGTGTGCTGATGTTGGTTGTGGCAGAGATTTGAGAGCACTGTAATTTCCTTGGCATTTCCCCCATGGAGCTGTGATAGTCCCAACCCTGCACTCATGGCCACCTGCTGAATGGCTGATAACTGATGAAGTAGACCTTCTGAGAAATATTTGGCTCTGTAGGACTTCTGTAAGAGAAGGTATCCAAAGGCACTAGTATTAGTGTGCAGCACCCAGTTGACCTCAGGTCAGCCCTCCTGGTCTGGCTTTGCATCCAGTTATTGTTTGCTCAGCTCATACTTCCTGTTAGCACATTCAGTTACGTTTCTCCATCCAGCCTTCTAGAGGAGGGAATAGCATGTTGGTCAGAAAGTAGATTAGAAAATCATGAGGAGTTGCTTGATGCTTTGCAAGCTTCTCCATCCCCTTGGGTGGACTCCTAGTTGCCCATTGGAATGCTGAGGGCAACTTGCATCCAGCTTTATTCTTCAAACTGGGACTTTCAGATCCTACTGATGGGAGTGTAAGCATGTAGTACAGCTTTGTATAACTGTTTGGTGCTACCTATTCGAAGTACATACATGCCTACCCTTTGACTGGGTAATTCTACTCCTACCATTTGTTGGTGTCCTTCTCTGACCACTGAGCTTGGCCTTTGCCACTCAGCCTGGATGTGATGTGCCGGCCATTCTCCCAGTCTTCATGTGAACCCTTGGGAGCAGGTCTGTTTGCTTGCTGGCTTCATCGGCTGCATGGTGCAATTTGTGCCTAATTTACTGACCCTTCATTAGGAAAGCATTCCTCTTTGGTTCAATTTACCTAATGATAATCAAACCCTATGATTTATTTTGTGTTCACAGGCCTGAATTTGGGTCTGATATTTATTCTTAATATTATTTAATATTAATATATATATTTAACATTACTGATATTTATCAAAAGTTGGGTCTGATAAAGTAGGAGGAGCAAAAGTCATTGAGCCATCAGATGTGAAAAAGTACAGCAGACAGGATTGGGCTCCTTCAATTAGGCATTTGGGGATATGGTTGTTTATTTATTTATGTGTGTATTTATTTATAGTTTGAGGGTTGGAGCTGAAGGAGTTGTTAATCTCCACAACGAGCTAATTTTCAGCATTACGACGATTTTTCTTTTTCCACGGTGTCTTTATGTGGTCTCTCTAACTCTTAGTATGAGTGCTTCAAATTATGCAGAAAGACTGTGATAGGTTGAACTGCATCACTCTTTCCCCAAATATGTTGGCATTCCAGCCTCTAGTATGTCAGAATGAAACCTTCTTTGGAGATAGGTGCTTTACAGAGGTAATCAAGTTAAGATGAGGGCATTAGGGTGGGCCCTAATCCAGTATGACTGGTGTCCTTATAAAAAGGGGAAATTTGGACTCACAGACAGGCACACACAGAGGAAGACAGTGTGAAGAGACATAGGGAAAAGGTGGCCATCTACAAGCCAAGGGGAGAAGTTCACAATAGACCCATCCCTCATAGCCCTCAGAAGGAACGAACCCTGCTGGCACCTTGACTTTGGATTCTAGCCTCTGGAGCTGTGAGAGAATACGTTTCTGTTGTTTAAGTCACCTATTTTGTGGTACTTTATGACAGCAACCCTAGGAAACTGATGCAAAGACCTGTGAAGGATTTTTGATTCCAGGACCTAAGGGAAGGTTTGTGAATATTGAAAATTGTGATATAAATTAAAGTCTTTAGAAAGAAAGAGGTGAATAGGTAGAAAAGGTTTGAAAATACTGACTGTTTTTTAAGTAAGAGATATGATCTCGGCTGTGTGTGGTGGTTCACGCCTGTAATCCCAGCACTTTGGGAGACTGAGACAGGCGGATCTCTTGAGATCAGGAGTTCAAGACCAGCCTGATCAACATGGTGAAACCCCATCTCTACCAAAAACATAAAAAATTAGCCAGGTGTGGAGGGGCACACCTGTAATCCCAGCTACTGGGGAGGCTGGGGCAGGAGAATCACTTGAACCCGGGAGGTGGAGGTTGCAGTGAGCCAAGATGGTGTTGCTGCACTTCAGCATGGGTGACAGAGCAAGACTCCATCTCAAAAAAAAAAAAAAAAAAAAGGAAAGAGATATGATCTCTAAGGAAGATCAGTGAGATGAAACCAGCTCAAGCAAAGCTACTATCTTGAATAAAGAAAATGACTAAGGTAATAGTAATCTTTTTTTCACCTGATTGCCTGGGATGGGCATTTTGTAAATTGTTCCATCACTACCAGTGGGTTTGCTGGCCCTGGGGCCATGGAAGCAAGTTTTTTCTTTCTTTCCTGCTGGTCAGGGGAGTTTAATCATTTTCACAGTCAATTGGAAAATAACAGTTGTAAAGGCATTTTGAAGAACACATGCTGGGGCGTTGGGCCACCTTTTCTTGGCTTGAAATGGAGGCAGAGGGGTCAGAATTAACAAAGCAAATCATGCAGCCTGGCTTTCATTCTTCAGCAAACATTTCCTGAGTGCCTGCTCTGTTCCAGGAGCTGGCTGGGTACTGGAGCCAATGCATGGTTCACTAAAGAGCACACAGTCCCTGCCCACATGGTACTTAGATCCATTGTTTAAGAAGCAAGCTTAGACCTGAGCCGTGTAGGAGAATAACTCAGATTCACAGAGGTGGGAAAGGACAATGTTTTAGTAATTTGAGTGGCATTAGACTGAGGAACAGACAGCAAAAGCAAGGCATGGGGGAGTGTTGTGGGGAACGGGGAGACAAAGGCCCCATCCCAAGTCTTTGAGTGCTCTTCCGAATCCACACACTGTCACTGTTAGCCCCCCTGCAGTTAGGAACTTGCCAGATCTCCTGTCAAAGGTGAATTCCTCAGGAATGGGATGGGCTTTGAATAATAATGCCTGTGTTACTATTGTTAATTCTTCCCTGAGCGTAAGCCCCAAAGGCTGGAGAAAAAGCAAATCTTTTTTCAGTGCATTTCATTTGAAAAGTAAAGTTCATCCATTTGTTTCTAGATAGCTCTTGCCTCTGGCCTTGAACAAAATTAATTTTTGAAAATGAATCCCACTTGGCAACTATTTGTCTTGAAACAAAGGCCAGCCCTTAAAAATGTGTTGCAATATATACACTTGGAGGCATGAGAAATGGAGTCTTGAAGGATCTTGTAGATACTTGTAAGATTCATTAAATCATGGTTCAGTATTAGCTCCTTCTCTAAGGGTGCCCACAGGGCCCGGTTCTCAGTGGGGGGCCTCCCTCTGCAGGTGGAGTATAAGCATGCAATTTCTGTTCCCAGGGAGGGGGCTTCTACCATTGTGGGAGCTGTTGGGGGGAATGTTTGGAGACCACCAGGAGGCCCTAAAGCCCTTGAGAACTTCAACAAGGCATGATGCTGGGGTGGAGGATTGTTGGGGTGAATTGAATCCACACTCCTCTACAGGTCCTTGATTTTCCTTGGGCTGCTGTACTAAGCGTCTACTTTCTTCTCTCTTTCACCATGCCCTACCTGCTTCCCCCGATATATTAATGCTTTCCAGTGACATCCTATGGCAAACCTAAAGACCTGCTTGATTTAGTCCTTTAAGTTAAAGAAATTCAGCCTCCCTAACCTTAACTTTCTGTCTGGGAGTTAGAGAATCACAGAATATCACATTGGATGGAGCCTCAGACTGATGGAGAACTATTTTTCAGTATTAGAGCTGCTTTTCATTACCCATTCTATATATTAGAATGATCTGGAAAAGTGAAGAAAATCAGGGAACTAGTAAAAGTGAGAAAGAAAAGTAAGTTGATTTTTCATTAATTCGATAGTTGCAGAGACTCTAGATGTAGGTCTGGCACTGGACTAAGCACAGGCATAAATAAGACTATTCCTGTTCTCAAGACCCTACCCATTTACCAGGGGAGAGAAACATCTAAGCAATTACAATACAATGCCACACAGCATCATAGTTTGCCCAAGATGCAGGGGAACCTCTGGGAGAAAGGGGAACAATAAGCAGGGAAGAATTTGGAAAAGAGTTGGTGGTGGAGCTCAGCAGTATAAACCAGTAGGTGTTGGAAGCTGAGACAGGCGTTTTAGGCAGGGCAGAGCAGAGACAATGTTTGAAGGCAGGGAGAGCACAATATGTCCAGCAAAGTGTAATGGGAAGAGAGTATGTCTGGCACGGAGGGTGTTATGGAGGTAGGGCAGGAACGGGACAGAAATGTGGGTAGAGACAGACTAGAAAGAGCCTTCTGGGCGCCTGGAGTTCTCTTTCAAGGGATGAGCAGCAGTAGGGAACCCATGGATTCAGGTTGATATTTTTAGAAAGAGCCTGCTGGTACCAGGGTGGAGGTGGATTGGAGGGTAGTGAGCCTGGAGGCAGGAACAAATTGGAAAAGTCCAGTCTGGTCCCAGCATCCCAAGTGTGAACCACGTGGCCTTAGGTAGGTCTGTTGCTATGATGTCTGGGGCACGCTGTAATCTGAGAGCACTTGATGGATGCCTTCTGTTACTTAAAGACAGGCTGGACCAATTATTTATTAACCACACTGGTGGCTTTTCTGTATGCCTTGACTCTGACACTCACTATCCCCAGCTTTCAAGTCCAGAGAAAACAAATTGGTTATTGAGACTGTTTCTGGAGCTAGTGATATAGTTGTGAATGAAACGGACAAAAGTCTCTTCCCTTGAGGAGCTTCCATTCTACCGGCGAGACAGAACATAAACAATTGTACACATTAAATGATAGGTAGCAACTAAGGCTCTGGTGAAAAATAAACATCGGGAAAGGGGCTTGCAGTTTACAATAGGGATCCAGTAAAGCCGCAATGAGGTGCTATTTTAACAAATTTGACCCCAGAGGGGCCTTCACTTCAAGGGCTAAGTTGTTTAAAGGGAGGGCAAGTGTGGTCCAATTGTGCTTGCAGGGGATCTTTGGACCTTAACAGGGCCACGGGCTATACTCGCTGTCCCTGGAGCGGGCAGCCAGGCTGACCACAGAAAATCTGTGATGGAAGGAGGGTCTAATAAACACTCTCTGTTTCTCAACTTGGAGCTGCTCTTGAATGTTCAAAGCAACTTACCATTCCCTTCCCCGCTTGGCCCCCATTTTATTTGCTTAAAAGAAAAAAAAGTTCAGCTCAGCTGTAGCATCTGTTTTCTAGTGAAGTCCTTGCTTCTTACTCAATTTTCCAGCTGGTTTGACTTATCAGTACACAAACAGGTCACCTGACTGGCTCAGGGCCACACAGTGAGCAAAAGATTCCACCAAAGCATGAACCCAAACTTATTATTATTATTATTATTTTAAATTGCAAAGTTTCTGGGAGTTCCTCAGTTGTGGCAGATGGGATGCTAATCTCATTCACTGAAAATGGATGCAAGGAACTTCAGTGCAGAACTCTGCATCTGGCTCAAGGACTCTATATGACTCGATTTCCCCAGTGGAAAAGGGAAAGCAGAGAAATACCCTCCTCCATCCATTAAAAGGCCATTTTGCACATGACTTGAAGGCTTCCCCAGTTGGAGGCTCTTGTTCCAATGCAGCTGCATTTTGGGTTGCACCCTCTTCAAAGCCCACACCCCAAGGGGTGGCCCTGCCCAGTTAATTTATTGTTTGTTTTCCCACTTCCCTTCTTCTCATCCCCGTTCCTCCTGCTGCCATGCAATTTCAAGTTCATAAGCAAGCTACTACAGTGTTAGGGAATTTCTGGGTAGAAATGGCATGCAGTTGCTGGGTAATTGCAGTGAGGCTGAGATTGACAGAGGTTTAGAAAATGTAAAAATCAGCCGGGCGCGGTGGCTCAAGCCTGTAATCCCAGCACTTTGGGAGGCCGAGGCGGGTGGATCACGAGGTCAGGAGATCGAGACCATCCTGGCTAACATGGTGAAACCCCGTCTCTACTAAAAATACAAAAAAAACTAGCCGGGCGTGGTGGCGGGCGCCTGTAGTCCCAGCTACTCGGAGGCTGAGGCGGGAGAATGGCGTGAACCCGGGAGATGGAGCTTGCAGACAGAGCGAGACTCCGTCTCAAAAAAAAAAAAAAAAAAAGAAAATGTAAAAATCACCTTATGGGCACTCTCATTTGTGATTCTCCTTTTCGTTTGCAGTAACCTTTGGGTTAAGTCTTTCAAGCTAATCCATTCAGCTTCAGTCCTCCAACCCTTTGATTTTTGTTATCTATTTAAGCTACAAGAACCTTATCTTCAAATGAAGATTAATGTGAAAACAAACTGGTTGTGGCTTTCATAGAAGTTCCATTGGATCCAAAGCCCCTGCCCAACAGGCTTCTCCTGTCCCCTCTCCACACATCTACTTTCTAATTCAGGGCCTGTGGAACTTTAGGCAAAGGTCTTTAACTCTCTGAGCCTCAGTGTTCTCATCTGTCATTTGGGCACAATTATGTGCACCTCTTGGGGTGTTGGTAGGGATGAATGAAACAGTACATACTCAGTGACTTGCACACTGAATGGTCAATTAGTCTTTTCTTCTTGACTCATTCTGAGGTAGGTTCTAAGTGGCTATCTTGATTTCTTGTCAATACTACTGCTTAAGTGAATCCCTGGAGTCACAATCTGAAACCCTAAGTATACCCTTCCCAATTCCCTACTTTACCAGACTAAGTCTTTCACTCAGGAAGTTCATTTCTTATTTTTATTATTTTCCCTGTCTTTCTAGGTAGCCCCAGTGTTTCCTTCCTGGCTCTGTTCTCTAACCTTATTCACCCAACAACATAAAGTTTTCCTTTTTATTTTGAGAATTTCAAACATGTAAAGGTAGAATAGTCCAGAGTGAATATGACAGTGGACACTATATATACATCAACTGGAATTAACAACTATTAACATTATTAACATTCATTATCATATATTCTTCATCTTTTTTTTGCTAAAATATTTTAGAGCAAATCTAAGCAATCATGAATTTCATTCATCCTCATGTACATATGTATCACTAAAATATAAGAACATCTTAAATATTCACAGTAACTTAATCATACCATACAAAATAAAAACCCAAGAATTTATTAATGTCATCTAACACCCAGTTCATATTCGATGTCTTTTTATATATGGTTTGTTAGAATCAGAATGCAAATAAAGCCTATACATTACCTTTGGTTCTTTCAATCACCAATTCTGCCCTTCCCCAATTTGTTCTGCCAAGACAAGTCCTGATCACTGGGTTCATACTCTCCTCTTCTTACCCCAGTTTGGGAGGAGTCAAAAGGCAAGGTCAAAGGTTAAAGATTGTCCCTGTCTTGACTGGTATTTTGATTGCTCTCCATTGCATATTTGTAAGTGTCTAAACACCTGCATTTACCTTTAACACATCAACTTTTCACTCTTTTACAAAAGAGACACTTTGTTGCAGGGACTTTCTGAGGACCCTGATGAGAAAAACTAACATGGTGTACGTACAATGCTTAACCCTACCCAGTACACAGAACATACTCAAAAAGTTTATGGATTCTTAATTGGTAGTGATCATTATGATGATTGCATCTTAGAAAGCAGGTCTTTGGGTCAGCAGACTTACATTGGAAATCTGCATTTTCTCCTTGTCATCAAGCATGTTACTGAAGGAGCATCTCTGAGTCTCCCTTTCATCAGCGATGAAGTGAGAGTGATATGATCTCTTAGCACTTTGAGAAAGAGAGATGCTGTGGATAAGACACATAAAACATTACTGGACACAAAATAGGGCTTCAACAAATGGCAGTATGTATACCACATACGTAAAATATATATCATCCATGACCACCGTCTCTCTCTCTGTCTCTCCTTCCCTCCCTAGCTTTATCTTCCCTTTCAATTCTACTGCATGTGGATAGGAATCTAAATACATTGCAGTGTACACATGGTATAGTGGAAAGAATCTTTGTGTAGTATTCTAGGTCTGAACTCATTTTTTACTAGTAGTCTACCCTTGGGCAATTCATGGTACTTGCTTGAGCACAGTTTATTCACTTGTGCAACAGGAATAATAGTATCTGTGCTGAGAACCTTACAAGGTTAGTGTGATGCTCACATAGGTGCCACAGGGTGAGAGGGCTTTGAGATGGTGAAAACACCAACTGACAGGCTAAGTCCAAAGTACACTGAGAGGGTTTTAAAGAAACGAATACAAATTCCAATGACATGAAGTAATTCATAAGCATTGTTTTTAAATAAAAATCATGTTAATCTTCTCTGGTTTAGCAGGATTTGCTCTCTTTTGAGGATCGAGAGCCACAGAATGCTAAAGGGACACAGAGTCTCGGAGGTCCCGTGTGAAGTGGGAAATCACCTGGATGCAGTGGGGCCCTTCAAGCGCATTAATTACCAAACAAGCCATTCCAGAAGCAAGGGAACAGAAAGCCTCAAGTACCAAATTAAGACGTTCTCATCAGACAGCTTAATAAACTGGTTTAATACACACAGAAGTAAGGGGAAAGAGATGAAGACTAACACACCTGGAGTAGGGTACAGGCAGGGTTGAAAGGGCCAAACTCTGAGTCCTGTATTACAGGGGTCCCCAATCCCACAGCCATAGACTGGTACTAATACCAGTCCATGGCCTATTAGGAACCAGGCCACACAAGCAGGAGGGGAGCAGTGGGCGGATGAGCAAGCAAAGCTTTATCTGTATTTACAGTCAGTCCCCATAGCTCACATTACCCCCAAGCTCCACCTCCTGTCAGATCAATGGTGGCATTGGATTCTCATGGGAGCAGGAATCCTATGATAATTGTGAACTGCGCATGTGAGGGATCTAATGAGATCCCTCATGAGATCTAATGCCTGATGAGAGTCTATCAGACTTATGAGAATCTTATGAGAATCTAATGCCTGATGATCTTCACTCTCTCCCATCACCCTTGGATTGGACTGTCTAGTTGCCAGAACACAAGCTCAGGGCTCCCACTGATTCTGCATTATGGTGAGTTGTATAATTATTTCATTATATATTACGATATAATAATAATAGAAACAAAATGCACAACAAATGTAATGTGCTTGAATCATCCCGAAACTATCACCCTGTCACCCCAGCCCTTGGAAAAATTGTCTTCCACGAAACCAGTCCCTGCTGCCAAAAAGGTTGAGGACCACTGCTGTGTTAGACAATATGTATAGCTCCCCCCACCTCCTTTCTCTGTGTCTGTCTCTCACTGTCTCACTCTGACACTGGGGTTATGAAGAGGACAAGATTTAATAACAAGGGGGCCAACAGATGGAAGGTACCTGAGGCAGACACACACATTTGTTTTTGTGAGGCATGGAGACAGGTGTGCTCGGTCCCAGCCACAGCTTGCCAGTGAGCCTGCTGGCTTTTATCCGTGTTTTAGGCCAATGATCCTCAACCTTTTTGGCACCAGGGACCAGTTTCATGGAAGACAATTTTTCCATGACTCAAGGGTGGGGTAGGATTCAGTGCATTACATTTGTTGTATACTTTATTTCTATTATTACATTTTAATACATAATGAAATAATTATACAATTCCTCATAATGTAGAATCAATGGGGGCCCTGAACTTGTTTTCCTGCAACTAGATAGTTTCATCTGGAGGTGACGGGAGACAGTGACAAATCATCAGGCGTTAGATTCTCATAAGGCACACGCAATCTAGATCCCTTGCATGCACAGTTCACAGTAGAGTTCGTGCTCCTATGAGAATCTAATGCTTGGCTGATCTAACAGGAGACAGGGGTCAGGGGTTAATGCTTGCTTGTTCACTGCTCACCTCCTGCTGTGGAACCCAGTTCCTTACAGGCAGTAGCCCAGGGGTTGAGGACCCCAGTTTTAGCTAGAGGACAGGCAGAGCCAAAATGGGTGTTCCCCATGAGTGGCCAATTTAAGTCCTGGTGAATTTTAAGTGCCTCAAGTATATTTAGTGTAATTCTGAATATTTGGTGCCTCAAGTCCTTCCATCCTTCCCATCTTCCACCTGCACCCATGTGCTCAGTGTACCTTATCTTTATGTAACTCTCCTCGCTCTACTTCATCTCTTCTATGATCATTGGCCTGTTTCTGTTATTTTCTAGAGATGCATTGAACATCCTTAAACAATACAGCAAACATCTATCACAGCACATATTCCACTCTTTCATGTGAAGCAAGTGCGAACTGAGGACCTGAGTGCTGTGTGAGAGAAGCAAGCCTGGGACATAGCCCTTCTTACTCCTAGTTCAACACAGTCCCCATGATCTTTTAACTTTCTTCCTGTTCTCAGGGTGAGATAAGGAGGAATAGAGACTAGGCTAAGCCATCTGAAACAAACAGACAAACAACTCAGCACTACAATGGAACTTTTTGGATATATTTGGAGGCAAAGGAATATCAATGCTTGTCAACCTTAATTTTGCAGGCTGTGTGATGTAGCAGAGAAAAGCCAGAGACACGTGGGTGGAAACCCCAGCTTTTCCATCAGGCGAAATAACTTGACCCTGGAGAGTTCCTTCTTTTTTAGCCTACATAATTAGTAGGAGAATAGAGTTACTATGAAAATTATATGAGAAAGAGCATGCAAAGTGCTAATCATTGAGCCTGGCTTAAAGCTGGGATTCAAATAAATGTGAGTTCTGCTATTTTTCCACATACCTCTTCTCACTTCTTCATTGTAGGCTTCGATTTGTCCACAAGCCAATGGCGTTCACTGTTCCCATTAGTCTCCTGCTAAAATTCTGACTCAAGGTGGTGACAGGGAGTGACGCGGTGTTTGGCCGTCTCACCTGACAATGAGAGGGACTGAATTATGGCGGGAACTCTTCGGCCAAGGGCTGCTTCCCGCTGGGTCTCTTTGGGGGACGCTTCTTTCTAGAGGCCAAGAGTGCTTCAAAGAAGGACCAATAAATTGTGCTGGGGGCTGACAACCGTACTGCCAAGGGCAGAGTTGCACACGGCAGGCCTTCTTGTTCCTTTAGAAGAACTCTCAACCCCTGGGGTAGAGTTTCCTGTAAGTGTGGGTGTTAAAATGGTTTGTTTTGGTGTTGTTTTTGATACATGCAACTCCTTCCAGAGGCTAAGACGTGAAACGTCCTGCCAGAAAATCATCACTGAGGAATAAATAATATCATAACCCTCTCCTGAAGCCCAACAGTTATTCTCCACACTCTCATTCTCCAACACCCTGTCCCAATCGCCAGCTCCAAACTTATAGAGGTCTCAGCAAACAGGCATGAGGCAGAAAAATGTTCCAAAGCTGTCTTGGCTCAGCAGGGTCCACCCATGCTAGCTAG
>NW_012109919.1:7010308-7012773 GCF_000951045.1 Mandrillus leucophaeus | reverse complement strand
TCAGGGGTTAATGCTTGCTTGTTCACTGCTCACCTCCTGCTGTGGAACCCAGTTCCTTACAGGCAGTAGCCCAGGGGTTGAGGACCCCAGTTTTAGCTAGAGGACAGGCAGAGCCAAAATGGGTGTTCCCCATGAGTGGCCAATTTAAGTCCTGGTGAATTTTAAGTGCCTCAAGTATATTTAGTGTAATTCTGAATATTTGGTGCCTCAAGTCCTTCCATCCTTCCCATCTTCCACCTGCACCCATGTGCTCAGTGTACCTTATCTTTATGTAACTCTCCTCGCTCTACTTCATCTCTTTTATGATCATTGGCCTGTTTCTGTTATTTTCTAGAGATGCATTGAACATCCTTAAACAATACAGCAAACATCTATCACAGCACATATTCCACTCTTTCATGTGAAGCAAGTGCGAACTGAGGACCTGAGTGCTGTGTGAGAGAAGCAAGCCTGGGACATAGCCCTTCTTACTCCTAGTTCAACACAGTCCCCATGATCTTTTAACTTTCTTCCTGTTCTCAGGGTGAGATAAGGAGGAATAGAGACTAGGCTAAGCCATCTGAAACAAACAGACAAACAACTCAGCACTACAATGGAACTTTTTGGATATATTTGGAGGCAAAGGAATATCAATGCTTGTCAACCTTAATTTTGCAGGCTGTGTGATGTAGCAGAGAAAAGCCAGAGACACGTGGGTGGAAACCCCAGCTTTTCCATCAGGCGAAATAACTTGACCCTGGAGAGTTCCTTCTTTTTTAGCCTACATAATTAGTAGGAGAATAGAGTTACTATGAAAATTATATGAGAAAGAGCATGCAAAGTGCTAATCATTGAGCCTGGCTTAAAGCTGGGATTCAAATAAATGTGAGTTCTGCTATTTTTCCACATACCTCTTCTCACTTCTTCATTGTAGGCTTCGATTTGTCCACAAGCCAATGGCGTTCACTGTTCCCATTAGTCTCCTGCTAAAATTCTGACTCAAGGTGGTGACAGGGAGTGACGCGGTGTTTGGCCGTCTCACCTGACAATGAGAGGGACTGAATTATGGCGGGAACTCTTCGGCCAAGGGCTGCTTCCCGCTGGGTCTCTTTGGGGGACGCTTCTTTCTAAAGGCCAAGAGTGCTTCAAAGAAGGACCAATAAATTGTGCTGGGGGCTGACAACCGTACTGCCAAGGGCAGAGTTGCACACGGCAGGCCTTCTTGTTCCTTTAGAAGAACTCTCAACCCCTGGGGTAGAGTTTCCTGTAAGTGTGGGTGTTAAAATGGTTTGTTTTGGTGTTGTTTTTGATACATGCAACTCCTTCCAGAGGCTAAGACGTGAAACGTCCTGCCAGAAAATCATCACTGAGGAATAAATAATATCATAACCCTCTCCTGAAGCCCAACAGTTATTCTCCACACTCTCATTCTCCAACACCCTGTCCCAATCGCCAGCTCCAAACTTATAGAGGTCTCAGCAAACAGGCATGAGGCAGAAAAATGTTCCAAAGCTGTCTTGGCTCAGCAGGGTCCACCCATGCTAGCTAGGATGGGGAAAATTCCAAGGTAAACAGGCTGCGTTATCACTCCAGACTTTCTTGGCAGGAACAAACCAGTTTCCAGCCCCAAAACATATTTTGTGTGGATTATGGACAACTAGTTACAGAGTAAACACATGAGGAGTTCGCAGGTGTTATGTTCCTTTGTGTTCGCCAACCAGATGTTCTTCTGTGGGACTGGTGTTTTTGGCCCCCTGGGTGTCCCATGCTGAACTGAAATGTCATTCTTTCTTCTCCCTCTCAATGACATCAAGAAGAATTCTCACAGGAGATTTCCCAAAATGAGCTGTAGATTTCACTTGCAAACAAGATTAAACTGTTTCTGTCAATTTCTTTCTTTCTTTTTTTTCAATCTGGTTTATTCCAAGAAGCACTAGTCAAAATAAACATGTAAATCTTGACCTTTAAAAAAGTAACTACTATAGCAGAGTTACAAAAGTTACCTCGGGGAACTCAGGCTGTGAAATTGATGCCCGTGTCCTCGTACTCTGGGTTGGCACTGGGTGCTGTGGATGCCACTCACGCATTACTGCAAATCAAGGCCAAAGGTGGAACGTGCCAGTGCTATTTCCACCGCTCCTGGTCAAGGAGTCTGGCATGCTGGGGACATTCGAAGAGGTTCAGACAGCATTCAAAGAGGTTCGGACAGCATGGAGAAAGCTGAGTGCTTCTAGAATATCTGACAGATTGAAGTGGGGCCGTGAGGTGAATGAACTTGGGTTTAGGAAATGAAACTTCATCAGACTGTGTCTGAAGTCAATCTCATGTGTCATTAGCCTTGAAAGGTTCTACCTGGTTCTCGTTGAACAAGTCTTGGCCTGAGCCCTGAGCTTGCTTGGCTGTAGCAAGGGAAGATCACACAAAACCCCTTTTGCTGTCATGCCGTATCATTCCTGGAGCAGAAAGGAGTTCCTCATTTTTCCATG
>NW_012109919.1:6982572-7009718 GCF_000951045.1 Mandrillus leucophaeus | reverse complement strand
AAAAAAAAAAAAAAAATTCAATGACACATGCGCTATGTGCATCTCAAAACACTACAGTTATAAGATCTTATTTGTGATCTTATTTGATCCTAATTAATAATACCTTATGCTACTATAAGTGCTTGTGGTTTATAAAACACTCTGGCTTAGTTTATTTAACTCTCAGCACAAATTTATGAGGCAGGTGGAATTATGCCCCCTTTACTGGTGAATTACCTTGGTCTCGGGGAGTTTATGTTATTTACCCAGTCATTTGCCAGTCAGTGGCAAAGTCAAACTCAAACTTCAGCCTCTTAACTCCAAATCCAGGGCTTTTCCCAGCAAGTTGGGAGTTCCATGGAGTAGGTGCTACTGTTCATGTTTTGTAGATGAGAACATTAAGCAGGGATTAAATAAATTGCCAACAAAAAGTAATTTGTGATAGAATCTAAGAAATAATGCACATTTCCTGACTTCTAGTCCGGTGTTCTTGTTGCCTCTCTGGGATGCTTTTAGGGGGGAATAAGTAAAGGTGGGAGAGATTTTGTGATAATTGGAAAAGAAATCTAATATAGAAATCCTATCCTAAGGGACATCACAAATTTGCAGAATGCATATCATCATAATGTATAAAATATATTAGTGATTTAAAAAATCTCTGCTCACCTACTCCATTTATGGAATTTATTGCCTAACTATCTTTTTATACAATGGCAATGTTTGTGTGTGAAATGTGTTTAACTTGTGGAAGCTATAATTTTGTATTCAAGACATGATGGGTAATTATATATAGGAGTTGCACTTGAATTTCCCATGTACTGACAAAAATGATGGCGTCGGCCACAGCATTGTGATTTCCTTTCAATGAAATGAATTTGCTTTCCTTTTCAATTAGTTTTATGGACAAGTTTCAAAGATCGCTCTAGACTGAGAGAAAGTGGTGACTGGAAGAAGCTTTGCCACATGCAGAAGGACTGGCATTGCTTCCTGTCAGTGCACATTCAGGCAGGAACGCACATCTAGGGGAGATGCAGCCACTCCACGTGGCGGTCCTGGTTGGCGGGATGTTGGCTGTTAGGTTTGTCTGGCCCACATCCAAGTGGGCTTGCAGAGTGAGGCACAGAAGGCAACTCTCCAGGGCACTTTACTTCTAACGAGTGGACCTCTCCCCTAGGCCAGGTCAAGAGTCCCTGCTGTGGGGATTCTCGATGCCATGTACTTATTGTATTGCCTGGCCTCCTCTCAACTTTACCATCAAGCTCTTGTATGTCTATTTCCATTACAATTGTACTTCAAGGGCCTAACACGGTGGCTGACATCAAGCAGAGACTGATGTAAAGCTACTGAATAAATGCATGGAAGAATGACATGCAAATCTTAGGATAGGGCATTATAGTGATGGCTTGTGTGTCCCCATAAGCTCAACATTTCAATCTACTCAAAACTTAGTCCAACTTGGAGGATGGCAGCTTTTTGTTCTGTAAGTAAAATCAGATAGCCATTTGACTGTTGACAGACTTGTTCGTGGGCAAGTTACTTAAATTTCCTGGGCTTCACCAGATAGAATGGGGGTGAAAGTGTCTGATAGCAGCCCCACCGTTGACATGAATCAAGTCTAAGCACCTTGGGAGAGCTG
Source organism: Mandrillus leucophaeus (assembly GCF_000951045.1). NCBI lineage: Eukaryota > Metazoa > Chordata > Mammalia > Primates > Cercopithecidae > Mandrillus > Mandrillus leucophaeus. Next base: position 7,008,103 of record NW_012109919.1, on the reverse strand, counting down.
CCAAGATCTTCCTGTTGGTGCCTACCTTTGTGGTATGGAATCAGCTCACCTGCCCAAGTCACACTGCTCCCAATGACACACAACTTACTCCTTGCTCCTGTTGGACACTCTATGCCCTCTTTTCCCTCAGCAGCGTATGTCTTGCTCTCCATGGGGCATGCCCTTCCTCTGTTCTCTTTGCCCGGGAAACGTCTCCACATATTTGGTGACTTGGATCAAATGCTACTCTTCTTTTTTCTTGTCTCAAAAAATCCTTCCTCACTGCTGCTTGTACCTGTTATAGCATTTTGTTTATGTAAACATTATTGTATTGATCACTGTATTAGTCCATTTTCATGCTGCTGTTAAAGACATATCGGAGACTGGGAAGAAAAAGAAGTTTAATTGGACTTACAGTTCCACGTGGTTGGGGAGGCCTCAGAATCATGGCCGGGGTTAAAGGCACTTCTTACATGGTGGTGGCAAGAGAAAAATGAGGAAGAAGCAAAAGCGGAAACCCCTGATAAACCCATCAGATCTTGTGAGACTTATTCACTACCATGAGAACAGCATGGGAAAGACCAGCCCCCATGATTCAGTTACCTCCCCTTAGGTCCCTCCCATAACATGTGGCATTCTGGGAGATACAATTCAAGTTGTGATTTGGGGGGGGGACACAGCCAAGCCATATCAATTACCTTTAACTGGCATTACTGGAAATTCTTGACTGACTCTTTTAAAGGGTAGATGCTGCATTCTATTAATTTTGGTATCCTCTAAGCCTAGGAAAATACCTGGTATAGATTAAATGCTTAAATCTTTGTAAGATAAGTAACTGACTGTCTGAATGAATGAGAGAGAAATAGAAGTAGGACGACTATCACATTTTTAATTTTTGGAAAAAGGTGACATGATTTACCCACAATTTAAATCAATAGAGATTCCTAGTATGTCCTTACCAGGTGAGAAGCTTCCGGAATCCCAAACGCCCAGCTCAGTTTTGTTGACTGAATGAAAGGATGTATGAGCAAATAGTGAAGATTCTTTTGCAAAAATGTAGGTTGACTTTTGGCTCCATTTATTTATTAATTTAGTTTACGTTAAGTGATCTTTGATTATATGTTTTCCCCTGTGCGTTCCTTCTCCTCATCTCTGTCTAATCCCAAGCACTGGGGCTACTAATATCCTTATAATGTCATGAAAGTTGATACAGGGAAGTTTAAAAACTTTGTGAAATATGATACTAGGTAAAGGCTCACAGGTTATTTTTAAAACTGACTTCCCTTCCTTGGTTTCTGGCATCCGAGATCATTAAAAATAGATAGCACTGTAGACATTTTAAACACCTGTCTTACTTTATTTCCACCATTAGTTTTGCTGCTTCTTCCTGTGGTCCTCTGAGGTTGAAGAGAGAAACCTCAAGGTCATTTGCAATATCAGTCTCACTGCTCATGGCACGCATTCCTATGTGTAGGTTTCTTTATTGTCCCATTCTGCTTCTTTTCACAAAAATGTGGCTTGCAAAAAACCATATCTTATATCAAAACATAGGGTTCTAAAACTTGAGACACTGGGATCAATATAACCGTGCTATTTGGATTTTAAATGTGGAAAGGATATCCAGCTAGATAAGCTATGTGATCATGAGTTCAAGATCGAAGGCTCTTTTTTTGATATTAGCATTTCACCATCAAACGGGCATCAGCACACCAGCCTCTTCTGTGATCCTAATGTTCTCTCCCTTTAATAAGGCAGGTGGGACACGACTAAAAATTTCACTTATCCCAGCACCAATGCAGCCCAGATCACATTCCCCATCCACTTCGATTTGCTTTCTTGTAGCATTTATAGCCACATCCGTTTTTCAATCAAGTTTCTAAAGAAACTGCATTGCAAATTTCTTTAAGTCATGGACTTCCCTTGCTCATCTTCTTCTCTTTCCCACCCCAAAGTCTGTGGCAGTGTGTAACACATGTCTGTTCAATAAATGCAGACTGTCTCAAAAGGATAACAGCTCCCTCAAAAGTGTCAAGATGGAGACATCAGAGCATGTTGACATTTTTATTCTTCTTAATTCTTGGGCACACCAATGGCTGGAGGCCTTCCATTGTCTCCTGGTCTGAGCGCTCTATGTATGCTTGTCAAAATAATGAAAATGTCTGGCTGTGTCATTGATCAAACCTCATGGAGTGAAAAAACAAGCCTCGGAAGGCTTGGTTCTGCTTTCAAAAGTACCAGACACAAGGCTGCTGGTGCAAAGTCCCTTGTGAAAGGCTGGCCCAAATGACAAGCTGTAAAGGTACAGACTTGGAGTTATGCCCTGTAACAGTGTCTGAAATCAATATCCATAGCACAGAAGGTGGTGGAGGATCAGAGGCTTGCAGTGCTGCCTCTGACATTTCAGGAGCATCTCAGTTGCCCCCCAGGGTGGTCTGGTCTCATTCAAGCCCAGACTGGTGCTGGGCGGGGGGAGCCCGAGCTCTTCTCTTTAGAAATCTTGGAGCAGTTTTTGATCTGTGCAAACCATTGGGAGGAAAAGAGACCCGAAACCCTTGGCTTGTGTTTTGTTTTAGCAGAGCCAGTTTTAAGTGAATTGATTTGTAGGGCTGCTGCCACAAAAAGAGTGATTCATTTTGCTGCTGGGTGAGAGAAACAGTAAAATGAGGCTGTTCTTGATGGATCCCTAGGGCCAGCCCATGCGAGAGGTGGATGGCCCGCCTTGCCAGTGGGTGAGAACACCAGCAAGCTCCTGGAGTACATTTCTTGTGCAAAATATCCAGTGCAGTGTCTGGCAGAGCACAGATGTTCCTGAGGATTAGGGCCCCTGTCTAATGTGGTGACATCTAAGTCTTCTATTGACATTAATATGGTGTGTCCCCATTTTATGCACGATGTGTATAGATGCCCGTGGCATACTTGTGAAATATGGAGTTATTTTTGGCAATTTTCAAAGGGCCAGTGAGCATCCAATTTCTCTTGTGGGGTGTCCCCTTATCTCCCTGATTTCTTTCTTTCAGCAACTTCCAGCACCCCCTACTTGTTTATCTGTTGTGCCCTGAGACTTAACTCCCTCCTGAAATATGGTAACGGTGCTTTCTAGTTGGTCTTTCTGTCCCTATTCTTCTGTCTCTAATTGAGTCCCCTGCCTTCATTGTGTTCATTCTAACTCAGATAGGTTCATTCTTATTCCTGGCATTGAGCTCCTCTGATGCCTCTCATTATTATTGTTAGGGTATTTCCAAAAATGTTTGAATTGGGTCATTGCATCCTTGCCTCAGCCCATGTGCCAAGTCCCGTGTCTGGACTCTCCTTTCCGTATATTTCTTTTCAAGGAAGGTAGAACTGTTTACCCCAACTCCGACATAACTGTACTATTACTCATTTGTGTGGCAAGCTCCTTCCCATCTGTCAAGACTCTGCTCAAATGCCATTTCCTTTCTGTAATTCTTCATGCTTCTTGACATGAATAATTAATTGATCTACCCCTCTCTGATCCCTTATAATGTTGTACATATTTTACAATAACGTTTATCATTCTGGGTTATTTTACTATTGATACTCATTTGCATATCATCTTCTGTGATAAGCGGTAGAGACAGGAACTCTACCTTGATTTATGTTTGAATTTCTGGTACCTATCATGGTGCATGCTATTTGTCTAATAGGTGCTTTGACAAAAGTCTGGGTTGAAACTTTAACTTTGAGACGCATTCGTCTTTTAGATTTGAGCATCCATGCATATGACATATTGATAAGTTAATATTTATTGGTTATTGATACTGTTTTAGGGTTGACTATGGAAATTGTTATCTTAAAATTAGATTCCATTGGATCTTGGCATTACAAGGTTCTTAAGAGGCTCATGACTGACGTACTCTTTTGGTTTAGAACAAATTTTTCATTGCCAAAAAATCCTGAGCCCTAATGCATCCAACATCCTGCATAGAATAATAAAGGGTCTGTACACTTTGTGGAGTCAATCCAAAAGAATGACCTACTTAGAAATCTCCAACTGAGAAGAATCTTTTAGAAAGAGGAGTCCATTTGATTTTCCTGTTTGGTGACTTATCTATGGGGAAGATAGGCTTGTCTATGAGAAACTCAGGTTTCATGATTTTTGTTTTCATTACCCGGGGCCAGATTCGTTACCGATACTCCAAAGGTTCTGTCTAGGCCCTGTTGTTTGCTGCACAGAATGCCAATCACTGAGACAAATGAGTATTGCCAGGGAAGAAGGCTTTAGTCACCTGTAATCAGATGCTATAGTTAAGGAGAAGGGGAGATAAATTCTCAAATCTGTCTCCCCAGCTTATGAAAATTGGGGGATTTATATAGCAAGGAAAGCAGGAAAGCAGGAATTAGGGACAGGTAAGAAAGCAATCATGATAGATGAGGAAACTGGCATCTCATTGGATGTGGTGATCTGATGAGTTTCACAAAACCTGATGAGTTTCATTCCCTTGCCTGAGGGTCAGTTTCTTGAGGAAGGAACTCAGGTGAGACAAATGTAAGTTTCAAGTTTTAAGACAAGGGAGGGTCAATTTCTATGTTTATTCAAAAATCATAAATATTAGTTCTATGGGAAAATCGGATGGTTTCAGCTTGAGACTAATTTGCTGGGCACTGAAATCAGCATGATCCTTAGGTGGTCATGTTTTCACAGGACTGGTCTCAGTCACTGCCTCAGTGCTAACTTAGTGGAGAGAAACTCGCAGTTCTCTGTACTCACTGTTGACGTCTACAGAGGCATCACTCCTCATGGGCTCTGGAGTCCGAGTGCCTAGGCTCCAATCCCAGATCCACTAAGGCGTGTAAGCTTGTTCAAGTTACTTACTATCTTTCAACTTCAGTTTCTCCATCTGGAAGATGGAATAATAAAAATTGCCATGAAGGATAAAATCACAATATAACACACTGTAAAACACCAAAAAGTCTATGTCTAAGACTTGGCTTGGTGCCTGTTTCAGCGTCAACCCTGCCCCCACCTCCCTCCATCCAGCTATTTAGCATGATTATTTTTATTTGATGTCTGTGCATTAAAAATAGGCTCTTCTAGATCTAGTTTTGATTTATTTTCCATACATTTGATGAGTATCAATATTTGTTGAAAGGAAATGTGATTTTGAATGTTTAAAACTGCCATTTTTTGAGGCCAGGCATGGTGGCTGTAGTCCCAGCATTTTGGGAGGCCAAGATGGGCAGATCGCTTGAGGTCAGGAGTTCGAGACCAGCCTGGCCAACATAAAACCCCGTCTCTACTAAAAATACAAAAATTAGCTGGGCATGGTGGCAGGTGCCTGTAATCCCAGCTACTTGGGAGGCTGAGGCAGGAGAATCGCTTGAAACTGAGAGGCAGAGGTTGCAGTAAGCCCAGATTGCGCTGCTGCACTCCAGTCTGGGTGATAGAGCGAGACTCCATCTCCAAATAAATAAATAAATAAATAAATAGTTTTTAAAAATTGCCATTCTTTGAATTAGATACTCTAAAATAATATCATATACCATATAATCTAGGACTGAAGATTGTTTCAATTTTTTAATTGATCTTACCTATGTTTTACAAATATGCTAATAAGCATACACATCTTTTATAATAGAAAATTAGGTACTTTATCATTGTTCTAAAATGAGAAAAAAAAAAAAAGATCCCATTGATTCCCATATCAAATTGTCTTTATTTTCTTGGTTCTTATTTTCTATTCCATAAACCTTGTAACAAACAGGCCCTTTGCTATGGGTTTGAGAACAGTATATTAATAAACAAATACAATATAAAATTGCCATTATTTAAAGTAATACATCTTGTAAGCTAAATGATTTTAGGAGATGAAATGTCAGGCCAGTCACCAGCTTAGAGACCAATACTTGTTAAATTTTAAGAAGTTAGGTTTAGAAGATTATTTTACACAAAACATTTGTTCAATATCTTTTGTATTTTCTTGAGGCACAAAAGTACACACATTAGTAAGTGATTCGTGTCCTAATTTGCGTCCAACTTTTATTTTCTTAATGCTTTGGATTGTTCAGGTAGGCAAGAGGAGGTTGAAAACCAATTCTAAGGCACAGTGTTGTGGCTCATACCTGTAATCCCAGCACTTTTGGAGGCCAAGGCAGAAGGATTGCTTGAGCCTAGGAGTTCAAGGCTAGCCTGGTCAACATAGTGAGACTCCATCTCTACAAAAAGAAGAAAACAAATTCTAGTTTTAGCTGTTACCTGATACCAGAAAAACTGATTTAAAAAAATTAAAATTGCTTATTTAGGGTTTTGTTTTGTTTTGTTTTTTAATTGAGACTGAGTCTCGCTCTGTCATCCAGGCTGGAGTGCAGTGGTGCAATCTCTGCTCACTACAACCTCTGCCTCCCAGGTTCAAGTGATTCTGGTGCCTTAGCCTCCCAAGTAGCTGGGACTACAGGCACGTGCCACTACACCCGGCTAATATTTTTTGATATTTTTAGTAGAGATGGGTTTTGCCATGTTGGTCAGGCTATTCTCAAACTCCTGACCTCAGGTGAACCGCCTGCCTCGGCCTCCCAAAGTGCCGGGATTACAGGCGTGAGCCACCGTGCCTAGCCTTAAGCGGTTATTAAAATGCATACCAAGTGCCAACTGATGCCTTCATGTGCAATGTCTCATTTAGTTTCTATGTAAATCTATGAAACAGGTCTTATGACCTGATTTTAAAGGTGAGGAAAATAAGGCCTGGATAATTTATAAAAAGATTATGTTTTTAAAAGATAATTTTTTTTTCTGTTGAATTGCTGTTAATTGGGCCTTTTGTCTGATTTTCACTGATTTCAGGCACAGTGGATTGAAGCGGGGCTGTCAGTCACATGATGTTTGAGGACTCCCATTGTAAATCAGGGATTCTTGCAGCCTGCTTTTTCAGGTAAAAAACATTCCTTTGAATTTTGCTTTATGTTTAAAACAGAAATCATGTTATTCGCTTCTGACTTGGCTGCAGAGCATGCAGCAGCATGCCCTCCAGAAATATCAAAGAAGGAAAAGCCTCCTGCCATGGCAAACTGCCTCAGCTGCTCTCCGAAAATAGACCTCAGTTGACTGAGGTTATGTCAGGTTCTGCTCCATGTTCTGTCAGAGGAATTTAGGGGTTATCTCTAGGATAATATGTGCAACATCTTTTGTGCAAATATAAATGTGACACTATTCTACATTTTATTATTAAAGCATTTGAAAAGACAGCTTTCTTTATGGAGTTGGAGGCATTTTTGTTTGTTTGTGGTGGGTTAGATCAGGGGTTCTCAACTAGGAGTCAGTTTTGTGCCCCTGCCAGGGGTCATTTGACAATGCCTGGAGAAATTTTTAGTTGTCACAACTGTGGTTGCAACTGGCATCTAGTAGGTTGGGCCACAGGTGCTGCTAAACATCCCACGATGCACAGGACAGAGAATTATTCAGTCCAAAATGTCAGGTATGCTAAGGTTTAGAAACCCTGGATTAGGTTAAATTGCCTTAAAATGTAGCCCATGTTTGCAACCTGAACCTGTTTAAAAGTGTTTCTCCCTTCCAGCGCAAGCAGAGTTAATGTGATGTTGAATTCTGTGGCTTTGTCTCAAGTCCTAAGTCTGATGAGATGATCAATGCCTCTGCTTCTTTCCTTGCTGTTATTGACTTTCTCTCCGCCTCTGGTATCCAAGCTCTTGTTGCTGGGGGATGTTCACAGGATAGTGCAGGAGATGAGGGAGAGCTGGACCCACTTCCCACCTCTTGAAATACGGCTTTAATTAGATAAGGAAAAATTATCTAATAAAAATCAATTCAACAGCAGATCAATGAAGAGATTAAGGAAGCAGGAATAGATGAATTTGCTGATAAGAATTAGAAATATGATTTGAATATTTTTGGAGAAAATAATTTATGTAAAAATTCCTCTCAAGTCATTTAGAAATATGGTTGCTGCATTCCTAAGACTCCCACCCACTCTTCCCCCACAAACGTTGTGGGTGTTTTCCCTTGCATTCCATCTGTAATATTCAGTACACTAAGTGAAATACAGATGTGGGTGTGGTTATTTTGTGTCAATTTCAATCTGATTTCCCAAACCTTGTCTGCATTCTTGCATTAGTTAGCAAACTAATTTTCAAAGCTGTGTTTTATATGCCTGATGTATTTTAGCATTCTGCTTGGTTTTTGGCAACGCGAATGTGGGCAGAATATGATTCTTGCACTTAAGAAACTGATGCAGTCCAGTAGTAGAGAACAAGTTTTAAGGAAATATTCATAATTAATGGGGTTTCCAATTAATGCTGTATAGAGAGAAGGGGTCTGGAAATATGCATGGGGCAAATTCTGTTTAGGGAACTGGGAAAAATTTTATGCACAAGGTAATTAGGGAGTTAGGTATTTAAGGATGAGTAGGAGTTTGACAAGCAGAGGAATAATAGAGAGAGGTCAGCAGGTATTAAAAAGCATGGATGAATATGCTGTGGTAGGAATGTTATGTGAACAGGGTTGAATGGAAGGAGATGAATCTGGATTTCATCCTTCAAAACATGGTGAACTCTTTGGGGGAAGAAGTATTCTCTGTCCCTGTGGCAGTGCCAGGCACACGGCATCTCATCCGTATCAGCACCAGAATGAACCTCAGCAGCAAAGGGCTGTAGAGCGTATGTTCTGAGTCTCTACGCAAAGAAATAATATGATTAAAGGTGAGGATGCCAGGGGAGTGTAAATCAGAACAGCAGCAGGAAGTCTGCTCATAAGGAAACTAATCTGGGCAGGATGTGACAAGGACCAGGGCAGAAAGAAAGAAGGAGAGAGAAGGGATTCTGGAGACACTTGGCAGGTAAGTGTAATAGAATGTGATAAACAGAATAAATAGAAAAGTGATGTAAAGGGTAGATGGAGTTGCCATTGTCTTGGGCAGGGCGGACCAGGGAATGATACTGAAGTCATTTTATTCACAGTGTGTGCCCAGTATGCCTAGAACAATGTAACTTTCAGAATGTCATGTTTGGGGTAGTACGTATGCTGGGGTAAACACTGCTCTGGTTGAGAGTGTCTGCCGAAAGATTTGCTGGTACACATAGTGATTTTCTCCTGTGCTTTGTCTCCAGGGACGTTGGCTGCTGTCTTCTGACCCACCCTGTGTGACTTTGGCGTCTCCTGTGACCTCCCAGTATGGATCTTGGCTTCATCCTGCCTCTTTGCCTTTCTGGCCCACCACCCGCAACTTGAATCTCAGGCTCCAACAGTTGCCTGACCCCCAGACTCTGATGACAGCCTACCTACTTGTTCTTCAGACCCTGAGCAGACTCACTGCCCAGACACACCATACACGAGAACATGAAAGGGTGAGTGAATCTTTCATCATTTGATGACTAAGTTGGCATTCTTTTACATTCCAACCACCAGAGGAAGGTGTATTTTAACACAATTGCCCTCACGTCCTCCTTAACAGGATTGACATAAGTTTATTAACACATATGTTTCTACAAAATCAAGTTTTGAGAACCATTTCTACACACTGATCTGGGACATTTTGGGGATATGAAATTAACTTTAGCACACACAGCAAGAAGAAAACCGAATAACAAATTCTACAAACACCAAATTTGCTGTGAAATTTACATTTCCGAATCTCTCAAGAAACAGTGAACAGCAGCAATTCTTACTGTTTTCACTTTTCCCCCCGTCTTCACATTTTTATGTTTGACAGTGCCAACATATTTTCTCGACATTTATTCTGAAAGGAATGTACTTTGTGAATTCCTTAAATGCAGGATGATTCTGATTTTATTTGCCTAACAACTCCTCCTTATGCGTGGGTTAGTATAACAGAATGCATTTGAGACCTACTATACTATCTTAAATTAAGACATTTCATGTAGCACATAATATTTTAAAATGAAGAACATTGTCTGGGAAAGCACACAGGCGAAGGAGATCAGATTTGACCTCCCAGTCTGCTGTTTTCTTGATGCAAGATACATTTAACTTCTCTGTGCTTCAGTCTATACAATCAGTTTTCCAGGGGCGCTGTGTGTATAAAACGAGGGAGTGTATTAAAAGTATCAGCATGTAGTAGGTCCTTCAACAGAAGTTAGAGGTTCTAGCTCAAAGTCTGGCTTGTGTTCAATGAACACCAAACCACATAATTGCCCTTGCCCTCATCCTCTGTTAATGCATAAAGAATTTAACCTATTCAGTCAACTGGCACAATGTAGTAAAAAAGACACACACACATACAGACACACACTCATTTGTTCTAATGTTAGTCTTTTTATAAATGAAAGATGAGTAGACATGCAACCTAGGCAGTGTGAAGGACCGGGATTAGTAATAAGTATTTCAGTCCGTAGCCTACAAGGCAGAGTTGGGGCCAGGTTGTCTGGAAAGGGCAGCAACAGGGTAATGGACACACCCTATCTACTGTCAACCAATCTCTACACAGAACCAGGTTCATTTACATTTGCTCTTTATGACATCCTGCAAGAAGGTAGTACTAACTCAATTTATAGATGCGGTAACATAAGGTCTGAGACTTTAAGTAACTTCCCAAGGTCACATGACCAGTAAGACTTGATACTGTGATTTAGTTTCAAATCTCTTATTTTCCAATGTTCCTTGCTGCTTCCTAGGGACTAGAAATGAGCCCATTGGCAGATACTGAGAAACATGTAAGAGTTTTGATAGTCCTTCCCCGTGAAGGAAGCTGTCTGCATTAATATGTCAATAGGCAGGAGGACAGATTCAGTCATGGGGTGGTCAGTGTAAGTCTCCTGTAAGTTTCTTCCCACCATCTCTAGGAATCTTCTGCAGCCTCTGACATTGTCCCCATGAGCTCTGTCCTGCTTCCAGCTCAGGAGGGGTCTGGGCTTTATCAGCTGGGTCAATGGCACTCAACTACCAAGGAAAGAATATTACAGAATGGGGTTGCCGCTTCCTAACTCTAACACTAAGTTTGCACTTACTAGAATTTTTTATGAGCAGTCTAGGCTGATCTGGTTAATGTTTATCTACCCCCTCATTCTAAGAAAGGATTTAGACAATTTTTGGAGTATAATAATGGAAATAACAGCAGGTTAAGTGGAGATAATGGGAAAATAAAATGAATCAACACATCAAATGCATAACTCAAAGACTCACCATTGAACACCATGAATTTGGCAGAGATGGGTTCCAGGGACCTGCTGCTGAGAGTTTTGGGCTGAAGGTAATGCCAGATGAGGCTCTGTTCTGAAGAGGTTTTTTTTTTTTTTTTTTTCTGAGACAGAGTCTCACTCTGTCACCCAGGCTGGAATGCAGGGGTGCGATCTCAGCTCACTGCAACTTCTGCCTCCCGGGTTCAAGTGATTCTTCTGCCTCAGCCTCCTGAGTAGCTGGGACTACAGGCGCGTGCCACCATGCCTGGCTAATTTTTGTATTTTTAGTGGAGACAGGATTTCACCATATTGGCCAGGCTGATCTCGAACTCCTGACCTTGTGATCTGCCCATCCTGGCCTCCCAAAGTGCTGGGATTACAGGCGTGAGCCATCACGCCCAGTCCTCTGAAGACTTTTTACTTGCTTAGGACATCCTTGCAACAGGTCATTTTTTGTCTGCTGATACATGGTCTAGAGATTGAAATTTGCAGGATTCTGCCAGACTGTTATTTCTAATTGGCTTTATGGTGGAGGGTGTGTTGAGAGAGTAACGTCTAAGAAAGGCACAGGATGTTCTGCAGGTAGTCATTTATTGTATTGTTGTATTAGTACTCTGGCTGTGAAGCAAACTGCCCTGCTGTCCCAAAGAACAGCACTGTAGGCATAAAGCAGGGTCTGATTTATAGGGAGGTAGTCTATCTTAGTACTTAGGGACACAGATTATAGGTAGAGTAAGACAGATTGAATCATGGCTGTGCCACTTACTAGCTGAGTCACGTTGGGCAAGTGGTTTAATTTCACCATCTGGAAAACAGAGAGGTTCCTCATGTTATACCTTAATGTAACATTCTATAAAGAATACTTTAGTGTGAAAACACTGAAAATGCCTATTTTAAACACAATGAATACTAGAAAGTATAGATACATTTCCAGATACCCATTATCCAAAATTTGATTCATCCACACTGCCCAGAAATGGTTAAATATCAATTAATAAGTATGTCATTAGTAATAAAGAAACAATAACAGGCTTTGTCAATCATTCTTAACTTAAAAATATAGACTTCTGGACTGATGTAAGAATAATGATGTTGAGGCAAAAAGACAAAAGCATCACCTGGAGAAAGGAGTGAATCAGACGATTTTTGGAGTACAATAATAGAAATAACAGCAGGTTAGGTGGAGATAATGGGAAAATGAAATGAGTCGGGGTGGGAGTAGAAGGGAAGTCAGAGTGGTGGCAGATGCATATCTACCTCCTCCATCTTCCCCTTGGCATCAGGAAGATAAGTGCTGACAGAAGGTGATGAATTGCATTTTATTCTTTCTGAAGACTGCTTACTTTTGATATTTTTTTGAGGCAGAAAGGAATGAATGTAGCTTTAACCTCTTTGTACTATGAGTGTTCATGACCCTGGGATAATATTTGGAAAGTATGTTATACCAATGTATTTTTGTTCTCCATAAATTATGTTATCTAAAGGGCAACTCATTTACCCAAGACATTAATTTCTTCAGGGACACTTAGATCAGGAAGATCAGCACTCACTTTTGGGTTTCCAATAGATTTTGTTGAGTCTACATTGGAAACGAGGGTGTGTTGAAAGAGAAAATGTTTATCTTAATTCCACTCATACTTCTTAACATACCAAGAGCCAAGACACAGTATTGAGAGGAGAAAATATAAGTTTTAAGGGACTATCCTATTATATAGGAAATGGTTGGAGCCCTTGCACCATGGGAAGGAGGAGGCCAGCTAGTGGAGTCAAGAATCAGAGAGAACTTGGGTGAAAATGCTTATGAGGTCACTCAGAGGGACCCAGGGACTCTTACCTGGAGGAAGGTGGGGCAGATAGATTGAGGAAAGAAGTAAAAGGTAAAGGATTGGAGGACAAGAGGGCGCTGATGCCCTACCACCTGTTCCCTTCCTCCTATTTGAATTCTGGGGGGACCACCTAGTGAGAGGGCTGCTGGTCAACATGCGACTGTGGCTCCCGTTGAATACAGTATGTTTGCGAAGGTTAGGCAGGAAGACCCAGAGCTAGTCCTCCTAGTTCCCATGACTTGTGTGTGATGCGTAAGAGGCCCATATCTGAGATCCTCAAGGTCAGCGGGCCTGCAATATAGATGAGAATGAAAAGTTTGTGTCCTCTATAAACAGTGTGCAATACAAATAAGGATTGATGCCATGACCCAGATTCCTTGAAAGGATGTCTTTCCAGGTTATTGTAAGGATTACTTTAGACACTGGATGTGTACATGTAAGGACTACTTTGGACATCATATGCCATGAGTTTAATACAGGGTGTTGAAGACAACAAATAGTCAATAAATGGCATCTCATATTATTGTTACTAACACATAGTGGTCGTTAATTTGGAAGTAGCAGTTGATTTGAAAAGTACCAGTGTGGGCCAGGCATGGTGGCTCATACCTGTAATCCCAGTACTTTGAGAGGCTGAGGTGGGTGGATCACTTGATCCCAGGAGTTCAATACCAGCCTAGGCAAGACGACAAAACCTTGTCTCTTCAAAAGATATAAAAATTATCCAGGCATGGTGGTGCACACCTGTAGTCCCAGCTACTTAGGAAGCTGAGTTGGGAGGATGGCTTGAGCCTGTTGGTCGTGGTTGTAGTGATCCATGATTGCGCCCTTGAACTCCAGCCTGGGATGACAGAGTGAGACCCTGCCTCAAAAAAAAAAAAAAAAAAAAAAAAAAAAAGAAAAGAAACAAGGAAAGTATGAGTGTGATTACTCTGGGAACATCATCTAGAAAAGTCTGAAAAATCTTGTGTTAAGAGCAATTCTGGTGTTGGTGTGGTTGCTTATAGGTGCAATAAACGATGAGGGTGTGAGGCAGGCATTGTCTGGAATAAAAGCAGTGAAGTCTTCATCGGGACACCCATGAGGGTAAATGTGGCACCATATTCTAAGACAGAACAGGTCAGTGCAAACTCATGGGCATAGGCCACCCTGGGTTGGCCCAAACTTGTCATATTATGGCAAGCTGGGAGTCAGTGGGACTACGTCTTAGAAAAGGGACTGAGGTGGATGGAGAGATAGAGCTGATCCTCTTGCAAAATGGGTTTAGACCAAAAAAGCAAGTCTGATGGTACAAAGATAAAATAATCTTTTCTAGATCTGAGAGTAACTTGAGGGGAGAGACCCTATTTATCCAGACTTGTAGCCCCCAAAAGCTCCCACAATGCCTGATACATATTAGGCCTTCAATTAATGTTTGTTGAAGAAATGCTTATAGACAAAGATTTGGGCCCAATTTGATGGAGCAGGGCAGAAGATGCTTTGACAGTCTGATGTGCTGGGGGTTAGCATCATGCCGAATGGGCTTATTCGGAAGATTTTGACTTTAAAACAAGGGCCAGGAGATCAAATATGGACTCCAGTGCTCTGTTACCATGTCATCTGTATACCGTGGATGTATTACGTGAATAAGAAACTCAAAGAATCCTGGGATATTCCCATCAAAATTCAAGGGAGATTTATTTATTATTTATTTATTTATTTATTTATTTATTTATTTATTTATTTATTTTGAGACGGTGTTTTTGCTCTTGTTGCCCAGGCTGGAGTGCAATGGTGCCATCTTGGCTCATTGCAACCTCTGCTTCCTAGGTTCAAGCAATTCTCTTGCCTTGGCCTCCCAGGTAGCTGAGATTACAGGCATGCACCACTATGCCTGGCTAATTTTTTTTTTTTTTTTTTTTTTTGAGACAGAGTCTTGCTCTGTCGCCCAGGCTAGAGTGCCACTACTACAAGCTCTGCCTCCCGGGTTCACGCCATTCTCCTGCCTCAGCCTCCCGAGTAGCTGGGACTACAGGCGCCCACCACCACACCCGGCTAATTTTTTTTTTTGTATTTTTAGTAGAGACGGGGTTTCACCATGTTAGCCAGGGTGGTCTCGATCTCCTGACCTCAGGTGATCCGCCTGCCTCGGCCTCCCAAAGTGCTGGGATTACAGGCGTGAGCCACCCTGCCTAGCCAAGGGTGATTTTTAATGTATTTCTTGGTAGATGGCCCAGTTCTGTGGAACAGAAATTCCAACATCTGATCCTCTACTCCTGACAGATGTGACCTTAAAAAGAACTTAGAGATTTTAAAGTCTCACTGAGGATATAAAAAAAGTCTTTAAGATGAAAGATTAATTCATAGAATATGAGTTCCATTGTTTGGTTCACCTTGGTGCCTGGGAAATAGTAAGTTCTCAACAAGTATTCACTGAATTTAAATCATTTTGTGGAGAATTCTATTGCATCTGGTATGTGCTGGCCATTGTGCCAGCTGCAGACGTATCCCTTTCAACAGGGGGCTGAGAGTCTAGTAGCGAAGACAGGAAAAAAGACAGTGACAGTGTGGCATGGTACGTGTCATGACTGAATAATAAACAGGAGATTTTTATGAGAGCAACAGTCTTTCTCCATATCAGAGACCATCAAATGGTGGTCTATAGCTGGATGCTACCTGCATATGTGTTTCATTTGATATTCTCTGGGTAGGCCAACCCCGAATTTAAGCATTTAAAAAAGTCTGTCATTAGCATTTACAAATAAGTACTGTTTTGTCACAGGATCTTTGGGGTGTTGCTTCACTGGCTGAAAACCTCTGTGGCTGGCAGCGCCTCTGCTTGGGTTTTACTTGAGTCCACTGGGCTTGTTCTGCCCACTTGGCCCAGCAGGCTGAGCTGGGCTCATGCTACCACCTGGATCCCCTACCTACCAAGGGTGAGCCAGGTCAGAGCAGCAAGGGGTGTGTGAGTGAGTGAGTGTGGGGTCTGGCCACTGTGCACAGCCATACATGCTAGCTGCAGTGGGGTGGGCCTCTCCAGGCGCCAGCACAAGCGCCCACTCCAGCTCCATGTGAATCTGCAGCTGGACCAGATGTATCACAAGCAGCTTCTGCTGTGGGCACCAGTGTCTGGGCAAGGGGAATGCAATGGCACCTGGAAGCTTGGAGACACCAGGAACTGCAGTACCCCAAAGAGGGTGTTACAGCATGTCACAGCCCTGGCTTGGGGAGCCCCAAGGTCTGAGCTCCCAGAACGGCCTCAGCTCTTCTCTCCTCATCACCTGCAGCGTGGTGAGCAGTGGGTGTGTTTCATCCCTGTTTGTGTTACACCCCTTTCAGTCCTGCCATTTGGTAGCTCCTGAGTTCTTTTCCTACGTCTGGGAAGAATGAGGTACGTGGACAACTAGAGGGTGAGCAAGGTAGAGAGGAGCTTCATTGAGCCACAGAACAGCTCTCAGGAGACCTGCAGTGGGTAGTTCCTTTCCGCAGGCAGGTCGTCCATCGAGTGTGTGAGTCTGACTGAGTCTGGGGGTTTTTATGTTCTCAGAATGGAGGAAATGCTGACTGATCTATGGTTGGCCTGGAAAAAGCATAATCCAATTAGTCAAACCGTCATCAATGAAGTTCTCACTCTGGGCTGCAGACTGCCTGGAGCTGGCAGCCTGGCCCCCAGGCTTCAGCTCATCTCTGGCTTGAAGATGGGGCTTCACTGGGAACCCGCCACTTCCTGCCTGGGAACCTGTCTGCTTCCTGCTGCCATCAACATGATATCCCCAGTGCCCAGGCTGTTCGCCCTGAGGAGTGCCTGCAGGCTAATGCCAAGCCACCCTCAGCCCCTGGCCTCCCTCTGGTGCTGGTTGGCACCCAATGTCTGGAGGGAACTGAGGCAGCAGGGGGCTGGTGTGTCAGCACCACCCAGAGAGTGCACATGCCCAGCTGGGTTGGGATATTGCCCGGTCTCAGCCACAACTTTGCTCCACACTGCAGCACTGGAGTGGGCACCAGGAGCAGGGAGAGGCCAGGCAGCAGGAGCAGGCACTTTCAAACCTGTTGGCGGGTGAGGAAGGGGCTTCCTGGACCCCAAGAGCTCAGGGATGCCCTAGTCCGGAGCCGAGGCTGGGCAGCTGCAGCTGTGCCTGAAAGTGTGGGGCTCCTGTCCCACTGGCTGGGGATGGGGCTGGGGGGCGGGCTTCTGCCTGTTCTTGGCCCCTGCTGGATCCACAGAGCTCACAGCCCCGGCAGCGCCTCCCCCGCTGCAGCTGGCATCCTCACAGCAGCCGCTTCTGATGGGCCACTGCTGCCATCAGTTTTCCTGTGGAAATCTTTTAAATTTAATCAATGGTTTATGTTATCAGTGAGGCTTCTGGTCAGCAGTTGGCTATTAGTACTTAAGTTTTGGGGGAGTCAAAAGTTATATTCAGATTTTTGGCTTCATGAGCTGTTGGCATTCCTAACCCCTGTGCTGTTCAACGTTCAACTGTACTGGATTTTCTTGAAAATTCTGAAGTGCTGGAAACACTGGGCCCAGATTTCTATGTGAAGCAATTTTGGGGCTGAGTGGCTTCATTTAGATGGGATATGTGCTCTCCATATTCTGCTCTCCCCTTAACACTGAGGTTCATGATAGTGAGGTAGTGCTGTTTCCATGTCGTAGAATTAACAGGAAGTTGAATTATTTCCCATTCTCATTTCAATCAAAACTGGAACAATGGAAGATACACTTAGGGCACCATGTTTTAAGCAAGAAAGGAAGAGGGCAAATTTCTTGTACATATAAAACACATTCCTAGGTGTTTAATGTGCAAACCAATTGTGTCTGTGCAAAGTGACATAATTTAAAACATCCTTCAGAAATAACCACATCAAGAACCATGGGCTACTCAAGTGAAAATAAAATTACTAAAATTTCAACAGGTTTTACATTTGAATAAAAATAAATTACAATGCTGTTAAATTCAGTAAGTGACAAAAATTGTCTGGGTATCACAGCTTTTAGGAGATAGTAAATGTATAAAAAAGGATTTCCTAGGTGCAGCAGAAAGTATGTATCTTGAATAGTCATAGAAACACAGCTTCTCAGTGTTAAGTGCTTGAGAACCATGGCCAACTTCATGGGCATGGGTCCATGCTTAAGATTTAATGGTCTGTGGTTGCTGTCTTAAAATTCTTAACAATTTTATCCTTGAATGAGTGATGTCTGATGGGACAATGGAGGATGCACCAGATTTGCAGCCTCAACATCCATGAGCAGTCCCTCTCTAGCATCTCTCTGCCTCTGTCCCTGAGAAGAGTTCTTGTCTGCCTGCTGCCCATCTCCTGGTACCCCAGGACTTGTCCAGCTCTCCCTCCCCATCCCCACCCTGTGACTGCTGCCATTCTCTTCCCCTAGTAGGAACTAGGCATGGATGTGAGGAGGGTCAAGATTTAACACACATGTCCTGTGGCATGTCAGAGCAGGGTATCATGGCAGTTGTCTCCATGCTGGGCTGCCAGTGCCATGGTATTTTTGATGGGTGGCTTGGCAGGGTTGAGACTCTTATCTACCCCATCTTGCTACCTACTATGTCTTGGCTTAGGGATAGCAGCACATTTGAGGGTTGCCTGTCTGCCATGAATTGGGTAGTGGGTAGTAAGGGAAGATGGCTGGCTCAACTTCCTCACCCCTGGTTGGGACATGGTGTGCTGGTCCAGCCACTTAAGGATGGAGGATCCTAGAAGTTGTTGGAGCATGTGTCAGGGTATACATGGAATCACAGGGAGGGACTGGTGAGAGTCTGTTGTGATCATCTCCTCTTCCCTTATTGGTAAGAGAGGGATTTCTACCCTAGGGTTATAGGGATGTCTGAAAACAATGACACTAGACATGTGAGATCAACAGTAGTTTGTTGGTTACATATGCTCACCACTCCAGGGGGGAGGAAATCGCATGCCATGCAGGTCCCCTTCCTGGGGATTGCACTTGGGAACAGACTGAACAAACAGGGGCTACGGAATGCAGGCTTTGCAGTGATGAGAGGGTGAGGTAATTGCTGGTCCCATGGAATGTGATTGGCTTGTTTGAGTACTTCTCTGGGCTGGCGGGAATTGAAACCTGCTACTCAAGGATATGCAGGCACTGTGCCTGGTCTCATGATCAAGATGGTTGGTTGGGTGACCTTATTTCCAGGAGCAGAGAGGGGAAGGGAACTTTTGGTTAGGTCATCTGGGGCCCTCCTACCTTCAGGTGTCAAGGCAGCACATAGTATTGAACCTTAATTTTAGTCCTTACACCACAGAGTCTGCACTTACTTCATGAGTATCCCTGTGCTTGAGTAAGCACAATATTAAATAACAAAAAAACACTTTGATGGGTGTGTTTGGGGAGTGACAGAGAGAGACAGAGAGAGAGTGGGGAGAAAGGAAACAAGCTCTGCCTCTTGTTCATCTGGCCCAAAGGAGGTAGAAGGCTCTACCTGTTTGGTGACTTTAGAAGGTGAACCTGCAGCCCAGCCCCTTTCTCTTTCAATGTCTTTATACTGAATAGCCAGAAGGAGCTCTTATTCTTCCTGGATCCTGCATTCCATAAGTCTTACAAGTAGTCCTCACCCCAATATGCTTTTAATGTCACTTTTTATCTGCTTTATGAACAAAGGACCTTGTATTTTCATTTTGCACTGAACTTCACAATTCCATAGCCAATCCTGCTGAGAATTTAGAAGACAAGTGTGTGCACTAGTTACCTGAGGTCAGTGTCACTTACTTTTGTTACTTACTTGATCCCACAGGTATTTGAGTTTGGGGCCATGTCATAGGATGCACCTTGAAATGAGCCACGAAATGTGCAGTCTAATGGTCTCTGTTGATCCATTTGCTGTCTGTGAAACTCCAGAAGTCAGGTAATTAACTATTTCTTCTGCAATACAGTGTCTTTATACTTAACAGTTATTCTAATTCTTTATATAACCATTAACATCTACATCTGAGTCATAAAGCATTGAAATGAACCCTTGGTTATTGTATTTTCAGCTAATAATTAATGCTATGCACCATGTGATCATAAACCTGCTCTCCTTTTTTTGCATTAATTGGTAACCTGGTCCAACCAGACTCTTAACACGGTTGTCCTCGTGTGAGTTTAGTCATTATTTTGACTTCACTGATTATTGGCATTTATTACTTAAGAGCTAAGAAACAGCAACTAATTGAACATATTATGAAACATGTCTCCTTCTGCCTTTTCCAGGGTGGGAGAGCATGACTGCTTAATGGGCCACTGCTTATCCCCATTCAAATCCTGTGTGCATTGACTTTGTAGATTGCACCTCAGAAGACTTCTCATGTTTCGTTTCCCCACATTTTCTGTGGACAAATTTCCATCAACTACATATACTGCTTTGCAGAAACGAACATCTCAAAATCTGAGGAAGAGTAGATAATTTTAGGAAGGGTGACAGAATGGGGAAAGTGGTAAACAGTATCTGCAGAAGTAGAAAATGACTTGAATTTTAGAATTGGGTTATGGTGGCCAGGCGCGGTGGCTCAAACCTGTCATCCCAGCACTTTGAAAGGCTGAGGTGGGTGGATCGTTTGAGGTCAAGAGTTATAGACCAGCCATCTTGATCATGGGACCAGCCACAGTGCCTGCGTATCCTTGAGTAGCAGGTTTCAATTCCTGCTAGCCCAGAGACCAACATGGTGAAACCCCGTCTCTACTAAAAATACAAAAATTAGCTGAGTGTGGTGGCACATGCCTGTATTCCCAGCTACTTGAGGGGCTGAGGCAGGAGAATCACTTGAATCTGGGAGGTGGAGGTTGCAGTGAGCCGAGTTGGCACCACTGTACTCCAGCCTGGGTGACAGAGGGAGACTCTGTTTTCCCCCGCCCCAAAACAAGAGTTTTATGGCATTTAGAAGTCCATTTTGAATGATGTGGTAGAGTGGAAACCAGATTACAAGCAGGTGAGAAGTGAAAAGATGATGAAAAAAAGAGAAAATAGTAATAATAGATTACTGACTTCAGTAAATTGACAGTGAAAGAAAGGGTGAGAATGTGGTTTAGGAGATGAGGCAACATGATCATCTGAAGTTTTCTGTGTCCAATTTTTAAGACAGAGGAAATTGTGCATATTTGAAGGCAGTGGAAGAGTTGGCAGAAAGAAGGAACTTGAAAGCTGAGATAAGAAGTTAGTATTGGAAAGATGGAGCCAATACCTCCACATCTGTGAAAAAAGAAAAGAAAAAAAATTATCCAAAGCTGAGTATTGAGTCAGCAGACAGGGGAAAATATAGGGGCTGTGGGTTTTACCAGGTAGTTGGTGGTGTCAGGGCATGCAGTTAAATATTATCAAAAAGGAATTGACAGTCTAAAAGAATCAGGAGCAATAGGAGGTTCAGGAGGGCATGGAATATTTTGCTTAAATGTGGAGGTGTGAGAGAGGCTGAACGTGAATAACATACCCCATCTTCCTTCCTTCCTAAGAGAAACCCAATTTTCTTCAGGTATCCACTCCTACGTCCTGTGACTGAAACAAGATGAGTCCTTCCCTAGCTGGAAGGTATGGTCTGATTAGTCTCAGAGCTACTCAAAGGACTGATCCGTGATAAGATCAGGTGTTACACCAGAAAAGGTTCAACGCACTACCTTCTTCATTGAAAAAGTCTACCTAGGTCAAAAATATCAGCTGATGGGAGGCCGAGGCAGGAGGATTGCTTGAGCCCAGGAGTTTGAGACCAGTCTGGGCAACATAGTGAGGCTCTGTCTCTAAAAAAATAAAAAAGAAATTAGCCAGACATGGTGTTATACAATCATGGTCCCAGCTGCTAGGGAGGCTGAGGAGAGAGGATCACTTGAACTCAGGAGTTCGAGGCTGCAGTGAACCATGTTTGTGCCACTGCACTCCAGCCTGGGTGACAGAGCGAGACCCTGTCTCAAATATATATACGTATGTATGTGTATATATATATATATATACACCCTAGCTGAATATGGTCAGCTAGTTCTCCTGGCACTATTTATTAAATAGGGAATCCCTTCACCGTTGCTTGTTTTTGTCAGGTTTGTTGAAGATCAGATGCCTATAAGTGTGTGGTCTTATTTCTGAGTTCTCTGTTCTGTTCCATTGGTCTATGTGTCTGTTCTTGTACCAGTACAAGAACTTGTTACTGTAGTCTTGTAGTATAGCTTGACTCTCTGCTTGCCTGTTGTTGGTGTATAGGAATGCTAGTGATTTTTGCACATTGATTTTATATTCTGAGATTTTGCTGAAGTTGCTTATCAACTTAAGCTTTTGGGCTGAGACAATGGGGTTTTGTAGATATAGGATCATGCCATCTGCACACAGGGATAATTTTTGACTTTCTCTCTTTCTATTTGAATACGCTTTATTTCTTCCTCTTGCCTGATTGCCTTGGCAAGGACTTCCAAAACTAAGTTGAATAGGATGGTGAGAGAAGATATCCTTGTCTTGTGCAGAAACTTTCAATGTAATGTTTGGTCTATGTGTCCTCAGTAAAGGTATTGATTTACGACAATCACATAGAATTGGTTAAGAAGAGTACGAGAACTATTTAAATATTTTTTTAATAGAAGGGAAGCACACATATGTTTAAAAGAAAAACCTTAGAGGAGTTAACAGTTTTTAAAAAGTCTTAAACTTTTGAAGATATAATCCAGAACATTTACAGACATTGATTTCCTTAGTTCCATTCTTTCTCCCAAAATGAGTTTAATTTTCCTTCATCCATCAAAAATGCCAGTATTCTATTCAAGGCAAGGGAAGAACCGTTTATATTATCCCTGGAAGGAACCTGTTATTTGAGATCATTCAAAAATAAAAGTAGAAATAGGTTTTTATTTGCTTTTGTTGTTTTTTGTTTTGGAGATGGAGTCTCGCTCTGTGACCCAGGCTGGAGTGCAATGGCACATCTTGCCCCACTGCAACCTCTGCCTCCCAGGTTCAAGCAATTCTTCTGCCTCAGCCTCCCAAGTAGCTGGGATTACAGGTACCTGCCACCACGCTCGGCTAATTTTTGTATTTTTAGTACAGACGGGGATTCACCATGTTGGCCAGGCTGGTCTCAATCTCCTGACCTCAGATGATCTGCCTGCTTCAGCCTCCGAAAGTGCTGGGATTACAGGTATAAGCCACTGCCCCCACCCTTGAAATAGGGGTTTTAAAGAAATAACTTGGCTGGGCACGGTGGGTCACGCCTGTAATCCCAGCACTTTGGGAGGCCGAGGCGGATGGATCACGAGGTCAGGAGTTCACGACCAACCTGGCTAAGATGGTGAAATCCCATCTCTAGTAAAAACACAAAAAAATTAGCTGGACGTGGTGGCAGGCGCCTGTAATCCTGGCTACTCAGGAGGCTGAGGCAGGAGAATCACTTGAAAACAGGTGGCAGAGGTTGCAGTGAGCCAAGACTGTGCCACTGCACTCCAGCCTAGGCGACAAACTGAGACTCTGTCTCAAACAAAACAAAACAAAACAACAAAACAACGACAACAGCAAAAAACAAAAGAAATACCTCAGGTTAACCTCAGACTGGGTGGGACCTGGGTGCTTTGCCATGATGGCTAATGAGTGAGAGATGATTGGTATTAAAATAATAGTAATTCCACATTGGGGAATTCCTCGACAGTCTTGCCTCAGCAGGCTGCAGTCTTGGTGTCAATTCCTCTTTCATCTGTCAACATATGGACTCGCTAAAACTGTCCCTAAGGCAGTGTGGTAAAACATGGGTTGGGCCATTCTACCAAGTAGAATCTCCTCTCATGAGATTTTTTTATGACTTAGAAAGGTAATAAAAGTATGAGATATTCTCTTTAAATCTAGTACTATGTGAGGACAATACATATGCATACTTACCTTATTTAATTTTTTTATTACAGAAAATTTCAATTATATGCCATGAATGTTCATGGACAAGGTGAATACCTGTTTTCATTTATTTTGGGTATACACTTAGGAGTGGAATTGTTGGTTCTCCTCCAACCCCTGCCAGGTATCTATCACCAAGCTTCATCACTGATCCACTCCTGGACAATCTTGTTTCGTCTACACCTTACCCACCCACTCCCTTCATCATCCCATCGGGGTTATTTTACAGAAAATCTCAGACTTCATATAATTTCATCTGAAAATATCTCATCATATATCTACAAAAGAAGAAGGCTTTAAGATCACACAACTACACTACCATCATGATGTTAACAAAACTAGCAGCAGTTCCTTAGTGTCACCAGTGTTAGCATTCACATGGTCTCTTGTCTCTTTGATTTATTACAATGTGCTTTTTAATAGTAAAGATATAAACAATGTTTACACGACAGTATATCTTAATAGTACTTAATATGTTTAAGTATCTTTTAATCTAGAGATAACTCCTCCACTTTTTACATTTTTTACTTTTTCAGCTTTATTGAGATATGACTAATTTTGAATTTTATTATTACATACAATAAACTACACGTATATTTTGACATATGTATATACCTGTGAAACCATCATCACAGCCAAGATAATCAACACAGCCATCACCTCCCTCCACAGTTTCCTTGGGCCTTTCTTTAATTCCTCTCTTCTGCCTACCCTTGACCCCTATTGCAAGACAACGACTAATCTGCTTTCTGTCTCTATTAATGAGTTTGCATTCTCTAGAATTTTATACAAATGACATCAAACAGTATATATTTTTTCTTTTATTCATGTGATAAAATTCATATGACATAAAATAAATTATTTCAAAGCAGACAGTTCAGTGGCATTAAATATATTTACAATGTTGTGTAACTCTCACCTCTATCTAGACCCAAAACATTTTGATCGCCCCCAAAGGAAACCCTGTACTCATAAAAGCAGTCCTTTCCCTTCCCTCCTTCTAGCCCCCAACAACCACTAAACTGCTTGCTGTGAATTTACCTCTTCTAGACATTTTACATAAATGGAATCATAAAATGTGTGATCTTTTGTGTCTGGCTTCTTTCACCTGGCATCATGTTTTTCCAGGTTCATCCATGTTGAAGCATGTAGCAGTACTATATTCCTTTTTATGTCCAAATAATATCACACTGTATGGATACACTACGTTTTGTTTTGAATTCATTTGTTGATGTTCATTAAGGTTTTTTTTCTCATTTTAGCTCTTGTGAATAATTCAACTATGAACATTTATAGACAAGTTTATGTCTGAATATTTGTTTTCAATTATTTTGTGTATATACTTGGAAGTGAAATTGTTGGTTGTATAGGAAATAAATCTAGGCTTAATTGTTTTCTGTAATGTCTGTACCATTTTACATTCCAACCAGCCATGTATGAGGGTTCAAATTTCTCCACATCCTTGCCCACACTTGTTATATTCTGTTTTTTTCTTTTTAATTATAGCCATCCTAGTGGATGTGAATTGGTGTTTCATTGCAATTTTGATTTGCATTTCCCTAGTGAGTCAGAATGACGTGTATCTTTTCATGTGTTACTGAGCATTTGTATGCCTTTAAAGAAATGTCTTTTCAAGTCCCTTGTCCATTTTCTAATTGGATTGTCTTTTTTGTTGCTGAATTTTAAGAGTTCCAATATAGTATGTAGACTAGGACTGTATCAGATATATGGCTTGCAAATATTTTCCTCCACTTGTAGATTCGTTTTTCACTTTCTTGATAATTT
>NW_012109919.1:6979323-6982522 GCF_000951045.1 Mandrillus leucophaeus | reverse complement strand
TGAGATATGACTAATTTTGAATTTTATTATTACATACAATAAACTACACGTATATTTTGACATATGTATATACCTGTGAAACCATCATCACAGCCAAGATAATCAACACAGCCATCACCTCCCTGCACAGTTTCCTTGGGCCTTTCTTTAATTCCTCTCTTCTGCCTACCCTTGACCCCTATTGCAAGACAACGACTAATCTGCTTTCTGTCTCTATTAATGAGTTTGCATTCTCTAGAATTTTATACAAATGACATCAAACAGTATATATTTTTTCTTTTATTCATGTGATAAAATTCATATGACATAAAATAAATTATTTCAAAGCAGACAGTTCAGTGGCATTAAATATATTTACAATGTTGTGTAACTCTCACCTCTATCTAGACCCAAAACATTTTGATCGCCCCCAAAGGAAACCCTGTACTCATAAAAGCAGTCCTTTCCCTTCCCTCCTTCTAGCCCCCAACAACCACTAAACTGCTTGCTGTGAATTTACCTCTTCTAGACATTTTACATAAATGGAATCATAAAATGTGTGATCTTTTGTGTCTGGCTTCTTTCACCTGGCATCATGTTTTTCCAGGTTCATCCATGTTGAAGCATGTAGCAGTACTATATTCCTTTTTATGTCCAAATAATATCACACTGTATGGATACACTACGTTTTGTTTTGAATTCATTTGTTGATGTTCATTAAGGTTTTTTTTCTCATTTTAGCTCTTGTGAATAATTCAACTATGAACATTTATAGACAAGTTTATGTCTGAATATTTGTTTTCAATTATTTTGTGTATATACTTGGAAGTGAAATTGTTGGTTGTATAGGAAATAAATCTAGGCTTAATTGTTTTCCGTAATGTCTGTACCATTTTACATTCCAACCAGCCATGTATGAGGGTTCAAATTTCTCCACATCCTTGCCCACACTTGTTATATTCTGTTTTTTTCTTTTTAATTATAGCCATCCTAGTGGATGTAAATTGGTGTTTCATTGCAATTTTGATTTGCATTTCCCTAGTGAGTCAGAATGACGTGTATCTTTTCATGTGTTACTGAGCATTTGTATGCCTTTAAAGAAATGTCTTTTCAAGTCCCTTGTCCATTTTCTAATTGGATTGTCTTTTTTGTTGCTGAATTTTAAGAGTTCCAATATAGTATGTAGACTAGGACTGTATCAGATATATGGCTTGCAAATATTTTCCTCCACTTGTAGATTCGTTTTTCACTTTCTTGATAATTTCTTCTGATTAAATACAAAAATGTTAAATTTGCATCAAATGCAATTTACCTATTTTGGCTTTTGTTGCTTTGTAGTAAAATTTGAGGTCAGGTATGGTAAATACCTTTTGACTTCAAAGTTTGTCTCAGTTGCTTTATATCCTTGAAAACACTCTGTATGTTCAGTAATTTTAACTAGAGATGATCAAAATAGTATCATGTTGTGGTCTTAATTTGCCATCTTGAATGATTAATAATGTTAAGCACCTTTTCATGTGCTGATCTGTTACCTGTACATCTTCTTTGGGGAAAGAGCCTGCTCAAGTCTTTTGCACATTTTTTCCTTGTAGTTACATTTTGAGAGTTCTTTATATATGCTGGACACATCTTTCATGAGCTCTGTGATTTGCAAATAGTTTGTCCCACATTGTAGCTTGTCTTTTGATTTTCTTAACACTGTCTTTCAACAAATAGAAGTTCTGAATTTTGAATAGGACCCACTTTTTCAAGTTTTTCTTTCATCACTGATGCTGTTGGTGTCCTATCTGAGGTATCTTTGCGTAGCCCAAGGTTACAAAGGCTTTTTCCTATCTTCTAGGATTTTTATAGTTTTTAGGTTTTACATTGAAGTCTGTGATCCATTTTAAGTTGATTTTAGTTTAGGGAGTAAAGTGTAGGTTGAAGTTGTTTTATTATTTAAAAAAATACATATAGTATCCAATTGCTTCACCTTTATTTGTTCAAGAGACTCCTTCATTGAGTTCCCTTTGTCCCTTTGCTGAAAGCCGGTTAACACTATGGGTGTGAATTCAGTCCTGCATTCTGTTATATTCCACAGATCTCTTTTTCTATCTTTATGCCAATATCACACTGTCTTAATTACTGCCCTTTTCTATTGAATTTGAAGATCAGTTTGTGATATTCCTTTAAATACGTTCCTCTTTTTCAAAGTTGTTTTGGTAGTTCTAGATTCTTTGTGTTATAAATGTCCTACAAATTGGTCCTACACCATATAAATTTTATAGTCAGTCTATCATTTTCTCATAAAAAACATGCTCCTGATATATCTCTTCATTTATTTACATCTTTTCTAATTTATCTCAGTGGTATTTTGAGGTTTTCAATATGGAAGTCTTTTTTATGTCTTTAAAATATATCACTATTTGCTGGTATCAAAAATGGAAACTTAAAAGAATTAGTTGTGATTTCTGATTATTTGTCGCTAGTATGGAGAAATGCAACTGATTTTTAACGTTGACCTTGTATTCTGAAAACGTAACTACTCTTACTTGTTAGCTATGTAAGCATTTTTGTAGATACTATAGCATTTTATTCAGAGAATTATGTAATCTATAAATGAAGACAGTTTTATTTTTTCATTTCCAGTCTTGATATCACTTATATAGTTAAGTTTGTATGAATTGTGTATTTATGTAACCTTATTAAATAAGAGACTGGACATGCTTGCCTTATTCTTGATGTTAGGGTAAATGAAGCATTCAGTCTTTCGGCATTATGTAAGATGTTAGCGGTGACTTCTTTGCAGATACCCTTTATCAGGTTGATCAAATTCCATCCTATAATTAATTGAGAGTTTTGTCGTATGTGTCAGGCATGGATGTTGGATTTTGCCAGATGCTTAAAAAGATCTATTGAGATTATCATAAGGTTTTTAAAAATGTCTTTTAATGTTGTGAATTACCATTGATGAATTTTGGAATATTAAAGAAATCTTACATTTCTGGTTTAAGTACCACTTGTCCATGGTGTATTATGATTTTTATACGTTGTTAGATTTAGTTTGCTGAAATTTAAAATTTTTAGCATCAATGTTTGTGGAGGATGTTGGTCTGTGATTTTTAAATATCTTTGTTGGGTTTTGGTATTAGGTTAATGCTGGCCTCAGAGAATATATTGGGAAGTGTTTCTTACTCTTTAATTTTCTGGACTAGTTTGTATAGAATTGGTATTTTTTTTT
>NW_012109919.1:6974600-6975148 GCF_000951045.1 Mandrillus leucophaeus | reverse complement strand
GAGGAGCTGAGAGTGAATTACATATAATTTCATTAGGTGGTATTGTGTCTGACATTCGTGGGTTCTTGGTCGCACTGACTTCAAAAATTAAGCCACGAACTCTCGCGGTGAGTGTTACCGTTCTTAAAGATGGTGTGTCCGGAGTTTGTTCCATCAGATGTTCAGATGTCTCCGCAATTTCTTCCTTCTGGTGGGTTCGTGGTCTCTGTGACTTCAAGAGTGAAGCTGCAGACCTTCAGGGTATTACAGCTCTTAAAAGTGGCATGTTTGGAGTTGTTCATTCTTCCTGGTGGGTTTGTGGCCTTGCTGGCTTCAGGAGTGCAGCTGTAGACCTTCGTGGTGAGTGTTACAGCTCATAAAGGCAGCACGGACCCAAAGAGGCAGCCGCAGCAAAATTTATTATAAAAAGCAAAAAACACCCAAAGCTTCCTCAGGGTGCAAAGAAACCCAAGAAGGTTGCCACTGTTGACTTGGGCAGCCTGCTTTTATTCCCTTATCTGACCCCACCCACATCCTGCTGATTGGTCCATTTTACAGAGAGCTGATTG
>NW_012109919.1:6967242-6974550 GCF_000951045.1 Mandrillus leucophaeus | reverse complement strand
ATATTTTCTTATAATGATTTTAATATCTCTGCAATCTGTAGTTATACCAGCCCTCTCAGTGATGAGACTGATAACTTGAGTCTTCTTTTTTATATCACTGATCACACGCTAAAGCACTTTCTCTCAAACTGGTGATAATTTTGCCACAGATACCACAATCTGGATATGAAAGTGCTCATTGATACTGAGTTGGTTATTTCTCAGCTAGAGCTAGGAAATATATTTTTAAAGATAAGATAAATGATACATTTATTCTAAAATTTCAGTGCAAGTTTAGAAGTAGAAGTTTTTTTTTGTTTGTTTGTTTTTGAGACGGCATCTTGCTTTGTTGCCCAGGCTGGAGTGCAGTGGCGCGATCTCGGCTTACTGCAAGCTCTGCCTCCCAGATTCATGCCATTCTCCTGCCTCAGCCTCTCCAGTAACTGGGACTACAGGCGCCCACCCCAACGCCCGGCTAATTTTTTGTATTTTTAGTACAGACAAGGTTTCACCATGTTAGCTAGAATGGTCTTCATCTCCTGACCTCATGATCCGCCTGCCTTGGCCTCCCAAAATGCTGAGATTACAGATGTGAGCCACCGTGCCCAGTCAGAAATAGAAGTTTGAAACCCATTTTATCAGTCTAACATCTGAATCTCTTTTCTGCTATGTCAAAAATTCTGATTCTCACCACCAAAATTGTTACTCCTGTAATAGTCCACAATATTTATGGAAGAATCTCAAAAGGCCAATACCATTACTACCAACAGCAAAATGGTTGCAGAAAACAGTTTGGGATTTTTTTTTTTTTAAAAAGAATTCTTTTTCTCCTGAGAGTATCAGAGCAGGCTTGACCACTTAAATAGCTGTGTTTTGATGTCAATTTGAATAGTTCTTCTCTGCATGGTTATATCCTCAACATATTTATTTATTAGCTACATCTATTTAATTTTGCTTTTAATTTCCAGGAATTTTTAAAAATGTAATCTGATTTTATAATTATAGTAAATGTTATCATGGGCTCAAAATCAAATCAATCAATATTCCAAGTAGTATAGTTTTTATCCTTAGCTGTTACATCTTCCTTCTCTAATAGTACGTTGCATGATCTTTCCACCTGTGAACGAATATATACAGTCTTAGATACATGGTAGCACATACTTTTTTCTACTTTTTAAATATTCTACTATATTTACTATCCGTGGTAATATATATGTACTTCAATCTCTTGGACAACTTTGTACTCTTTCATTAAGATTCAGTATAATTTTTCAACCAATTCCCTACTGATGCACACTTGGGTTATTGAGTCTTCTGTTACTAAATTCTGTGCCTAAATGAACAGGCTTGCGCATACATCATTTTATATTTTTGCCAGCGTATCTTTAGAATAAATTCTGAAATATAGTGCCCGAGGAGCTGAGAGTGAATTACATATAATTTCATTAGGTGGTATTGTGTCTGACATTCGTGGGTTCTTGGTCGCACTGACTTCAAAAATTAAGCCACGAACTCTCGCGGTGAGTGTTACCGTTCTTAAAGATGGTGTGTCCGGAGTTTGTTCCATCAGATGTTCAGATGTCTCCGCAATTTCTTCCTTCTGGTGGGTTCGTGGTCTCTGTGACTTCAAGAGTGAAGCTGCAGACCTTCAGGGTATTACAGCTCTTAAAAGTGGCATGTTTGGAGTTGTTCATTCTTCCTGGTGGGTTTGTGGCCTTGCTGGCTTCAGGAGTGCAGCTGTAGACCTTCGTGGTGAGTGTTACAGCTCATAAAGGCAGCACGGACCCAAAGAGGCAGCCGCAGCAAAATTTATTATAAAAAGCAAAAAACACCCAAAGCTTCCTCAGGGTGCAAAGAAACCCAAGAAGGTTGCCACTGTTGACTTGGGCAGCCTGCTTTTATTCCCTTATCTGACCCCACCCACATCCTGCTGATTGGTCCATTTTACAGAGAGCTGATTGGTCTGTTTTACAGAGAGCTGA
This sequence comes from Mandrillus leucophaeus, assembly GCF_000951045.1. Lineage (NCBI taxonomy): Eukaryota > Metazoa > Chordata > Mammalia > Primates > Cercopithecidae > Mandrillus > Mandrillus leucophaeus. The sequence goes on along the minus strand of NW_012109919.1, from coordinate 6,972,589 downwards.
TTGGTCCATTTTGGCAGAGTGCTGACTGGTGCCTTTACAATCCTTTAACTAGACACAGAGTGCTAGACAGAAAAGTTCTCCAGGTCACCACTAGGTTAGCTAGATAGGGAGTACTGATTGGTGTATTTACAAACCTTGAGCTAGACACAGGGTGCTGATTGGTGTATTTACAATCCCTTAGCTAGACATAAAGGTTCTCCAAGTCCTTACTAGACTTAGGAGACCAGCTGGCTTCACCTAGTGGATCCTGCACTTGGGCTGCAGGCAGAGCTGCCAGCCAGTTCTGTGCCATGTGCCTGCACTCCTCGGCCCTTGGGTGGTCTATGGGACCGGCTGCTATAGCACAGGGGGCGGTGCTCCTTGGGGAGGTTCAGGCATGGCGAACTGCAGGTCCTGAGCCCTGCCCTAAAGGGGAGGCAGCTGAGGCCCCCTGAGAATTTGAGTGCAGTGACCTTGCGCACCCTCTGCAGCTGCTGGCTGGCGTGCTAAGGCCCTCACTGCCTGGGACCGGGGGGCACTGGCTGGCTGCTCCTAGTGCGGGGCTTGCCAAGCAAGCCCACACCCATCCGGAACTTGTGCTGGCTGGTGAGCACCGTGCGCAGCCCCACTTCCCGCCTGCTCCTCTCCCTCCACACCTCCCTGCAAGCAGAGGGAGCCGGCTCTGGCCTTGGACAGCGCAGAGAGGGGTTCCCATAGTGCCGTGGCAGGCTGAAGGGCTCCTCAAGTGCTGCCAGAGTGGACGCCAAGGGCTGCTAGCATGTTGTCACCTCTCTCACTATCAAATTCTTCTCCATAGGTATTATAGTGTTTTTTCATTTCTTTAGCAATTTATGACTACCTGTTTTGGCATAGCTTTCATCCAAAATAAAAATACATGATCAAACTTTTGGATATTTACCAATTTTATCTCAGTGAAATTTTAATTTGCCTTCTCTTATTTTGAGTAAGACATCAATCAGAGTTTGTTCAAAAAGGCAGAACCACTGAGAAATACATATAATAAACCGTTGCTGAGTCTGTCCTGCACACTCTGGCCAAGCCAGTGGATGAAAGAAGTAGGCAGACACAGGTGTTTTACCTCATAGCACAGCTTGGGGACTGCATCCTTTAGCACTGCCAGCGAAAGTGCAGCAGCCAAGAGTGCAGCCCCACTAAGCCGGCAACACTCGCATTTATTTAGTAAAGATTTAATGACAAAGGCTTGGAGCAAACGCAATTTGTCAGTAATTAACATTGTCAACCCCCCGAGTAGAGAGCAGTCCTGTGCATGAATGATCAAAGGTTGGTTTCTGGAGATAGGAGTAAACAAATATATCTAAATAAGTTCCTTTACATTCCCTTGTTATCTGCCCTTTGCTCTCAGCCTTCAGATAAGAGAATTTGGCTGAAGGTTTTGCAAAACTTCCTGGCCTTCCAAGAAGGTTCTGTGTCTTTATAACTTTTCCTTACAACATTTCCCACCACCCTGACCAAACTCCTACAAACCATGATATTTTACATTTGACCATATGTAGTTGTGAGAGCTGGTTAAACAATTTATGTGTGGTTATTTCTTCTGTGTGTGGTGCTGGAGCCTAAAGTGGGCAAGGCAGGCAGTTTAGGAGAATAAACAACATGGAATGTGGGAAGAAAAGACAAACAGGAACCTGTGAGAATTAGCCAGAACCCATGACATTGTACTGGAACCTGCTTTAGTCTCTTAACTCTTCTAAGCCTCTGATGGTTGTGGTAGGGGAAGGTGGTAGTAGGTGACAGGTTAGCTGCAGGAAAATTGTTTCTCTTTGACACAAAGGTAAAATGCCCCTTGCCCAGGAGAGTGAGAAGTGAAAGGTGAGAAACCAGAAAGAAGGGGGGTTGCTGGAGCCTGGCTGCAGACCCACCACCAGGTAAACCAACAGGTAAGAGACAATGTGTGTTAGTGGCAGCAGTGTCTTTACCTGCACTGACCTTCTGAGTATAAAAAGAACATGACCCAAGTTATTTTTGTTTTTGCTCTTGAGGTGTATGAGTTTTTAGATACATTTTGGGTATTAATCTCTTATAGTATACATAGTTTGCAAATATTTTCTCCCATTCTGTGGGTTACCTTTTCATTCTGTTGATTGTATCCTTCGCTGTGTAAAAATGTTTTAGTTTTATGTAGTCCAACTTATTGTTGCTTTTGTTGTCTGTTCATTCGGTGTCATATCCAAAAAATCACTGCCATAACTAATGTCATGGAGCTTTCGCTATATGTTTTCTTCTACAGGTTTTATGATTTTAGGTCTTATGTTTAAATCTTTAACCCATTCTAAGTTGATTTTTTGTGTATGGTATAATAAAAGGAATCAATTTTATTTGTTTATTTATTTGTTTATTGCATGTGGATATTCAATTTTCTCAACATCATTTATTGAAGAGAGAGACTGTCCTTTTTTTATTGTGATTATTGGCATCTTTTTTGAAGATGAGTTGACTGTAAAAAATGAGCAAAGTACCTGAATAGATATTTTTTTAAAGAAGACATACAATGGCTAACAGATACATGAAAAGGTGCTCTATATAACAAATGCAAATCAAACCCATAATGCAATATCACCTCACACCTCTTAGGCTAGTCATTATCAAAACGTCAAAACATAACAATTGTTGGCAAGGATGTGAAGAAAAAAGGAACCCTTATACATTGTTGGTGTCAATGTAAATTGGTATAGCTATTATGGAAAACATTATGAAGGTTCTTCAAACTATTAAAATAGAATTACCTTATGATCCAGCAGTTCCTCTTCAGAGTATGTATCGAAAGGAAATAAAATCACCATGTTGAAGCAATATCTGCAGTCCTGAGTTCAATGCAGCACTATTCACAATAGCCAAGATGTGAACACAATCTAAATGTCCATCAACAGGTGAATGGATAAAGATGTTACACACACACATACACACACACACACACACTCAAATATTATTCGGCCTTTAAAAGAAGAAAATTCTGCCATATTTGACAACATGGATGAACCTAGAGAACATTATGCTAAGTGAAATAAGCCAGATGCAGAAACACAAATACTGCATAATCTCACTTATATGTGGATTCTAAAAAAGTCAAACTCAAAAGCAGAGTAGAAGGAAGTGAGGGAAATGGGAAGATGTTGACTGAAGAGTACAAACTCTTAATAAGGTTAATACGACCCAGTGTGCAACATGTTGATTACAGTTAATAATTTTGTATTATGTACTTGAAATTTACTAAAAATGTAGATCTTAAGTATTCTCACCACAAAAAGAAAATAAGATATCTATATGAAGTGATGGATATGTTAATGAGCTTGATTATTGTAATTATTTCACAGTGTACACATATATCAAAACATCATATTGAGCACCTTGAATATATACAATTTTTGTCAAATATGCTTTAATAAAGCTTAAAAAAGGGAAAGATATTTTGTGCTGACCTTCTGCCCTCTAAATCCCATATGCCATGTCTCTTATGGTGCATGTTAATCTATAGCTACTTAGTGTGTGGAATTCTGAGAAATATATTTCTACTGTATCTATGTTGGCACAAGAAAAATCTACTGCAAGCAATGCTGAGCATTGGTGTCTGTTTTGTGCTGCTAGAAAAGAATACCACAAACTGGGTAATTTATAGAGAACAGAAATTTATTTTTCACAGTTGTGGAGGCTGGGAAGTCCAAGATCACAGTACCATCATCTTCTCAGGACTTTCTTGCTGCATTGTCACACAGTGGAAGGGCAAGAGAGAAAGAAGCTACTCCCACAAGCCCTTTCTATAGCAGCATTAATTCATTCATGAAGGTGGAGCCCTCATCGCCTAAGCACTTCACATTAGGCCCCACTTCCCAATACTGTTGCCTTGGGGATTAAGTTTTTAGCACATGAATTTTGGGTGACACATTCAGATCACAGCAAACATCCTTCTCTACAGTTCAAGACCTCTTGCATTTTTTACCCATAGACTGTCCTATCTCTAAACCATTTTTTTCTTTTTTGAGACAGCGTTTCACTCTGTAGCCCAGGCTGGAGTGCAGTGGTGTGATCTCAGCTCACTGCAGCCTTCACCTCCTGGGTTCAAGTAATCCTTCTGCCTCAGTGTCCTGAGTAGCTGCAACTACAGGCACATGCCACCACACCTACCTAATTTTTGTATTTTTAGTAGAGACTGGGCCAGGCCACCATGTTGGTCAGGCTGGTCTCAAACTCACTGGTCTTGAACTCCTGACCTCAAGTGATCCTGGGTTCAAGCAATCCTCCTACCTCAGCTTCCTAAATAGCTGTGACTACAGGCACATGCCACCACACCCAGCTAATTTTTGTTTTTTTAGTAGAGACTGGGCCAGGCCACCATGTTGGTCAGGCTGGTCTCAAACTCGCTGGTCTCGAACTCCTGACCTCAAGTGATCCACTTACTTTGGCCTCCCAAAGTGCTGGGATTACAGATGTAAGCCACTGTGCCTGACCTCTAAACTGTTTTTAAAATAAGATGTTAACTTTTTCTTTTCCATTTTAGAAACTCTTAACATAGTAGGAATAACAATGCTTTATTTGTTTGTATTATAAACAGCAATATCTACTTTTTCAAATTCCTCTGCCAAAGGTAACAAAGAAGCCACCTTCTTAGTGTCCCAAATAAAAAGAATAGTGAAACCGAATTGATCACTATTCATGATCTTGATTATTTATTAGTGAAGCACCCAGACCTCCTCAGTGGACAGGAATGATGACCAACTTGTGTCTAAAGAGTTGATCGTGAATGAACAGCTTTCTGTTTACTCCTCCTAAGATACTAAGATACAGCTTTCTGTTTACTCCTCCTAAGATACTCCTCCTAAGATTGAGTTGAGATGGGGATGGATTGTGAATGTTGATTGCTCTTTTAAAATAGTTCAAGAATGAAGGCTACACTCCAAAAGAACGCCAAGAAGTTAGTGCGGGCAATGTATGAGTGTCACTGTTATCTTAACTACAAAAATAGTAATTTGCTAAAAAATCTTTCTCACTATGCCTATCTCATTCAGCAATATCTTGGAGACATCATTCTGAGTGAATTGTCTTAGGTCTAATTCATTTTTTTTTTTAAATTATTATACTTTAAGTTCTAGGATACATGTGCAGAACATGCAGGTTTGTTACATAGGTATACACGTGCCATGGTGGTTTGCTGCACCCATCAACTCGTCATCTACATTAGGTATTTCTCCTAATGTTATCCCTCCCTTAGCCCCCCACGCCTGACAGGCCTTGGTGTGTGATGTTCCCCTCCCTGTGTCCATGTGTTCTCATTGTTCAGCTCCCACTTATGAGTGAGAACATGTAGTGTTTGGTTTTTCTGTTCCTGTGTTAG
>NW_012109919.1:6964766-6966022 GCF_000951045.1 Mandrillus leucophaeus | reverse complement strand
GAAGAAAGTCAATGGTAGCTTGATGGGGATAGCATTGAATCTGTAAGTTTCTTTGGGCAGTGTGGCCATTTTCATGATATTGATTCTTCCTATCCATGAGCATGGAATGTTTTTCCATTTGTTTGTGTCCTCTCTTATTTCCTTGAGCAGTGGTTTGTAATAAGTATGTGATACTCTATGATATGGAAGTACCATAATTAATTTAACTTTTTTGTTTGTTTGTTTTCTTTTTGAGACAGAGTCTCACTCCATTACCTGGGTTGGAGTGCAGTGGTGTGATCTTGGGTCACCGTAGCCTCCATCTCCTGGTTTCAAGTGATTCTCATGCCTCAAAGTCCCGAATAGCTGGACTACAGGCCTGTGCCACCATTCCTGGCTAATTTTTGTAGTTTTAGTAGAGATGGGGTTTTGCCATATTTGCCAGGCTGGTCTCAAACTCCTGGCCTCAAGTGATCACCCACTTTGGCCTCCCAATGTGCTGGGATTACAAGCGTGAGCCACTGCGCCCGACTAATTTAACTGTTTTCTTATTCATGGACCTTCACTTCATTTCCATTCCTTTGACATTATGTGCTTGTGTGTTGAATATATATATACATATTGGTGTTTTTATTTCTCTAGAATAGACAACCAGGAGTGAGATTTCTAGGCCAAAAGATATGTGTATTTTTAGTTTTAGTAGATATTTTCTGTTTGCTTTTCCAAAAAGTCTACATACAGTAATTTACATTTCAACTGGCAAAATATGCAAGCATGATTCCTTTCACATATTCACCAGCAATAAATGTTAACTTTTAAAAAATAAATGTTGCCAATCTGATGATTATAACTGTTATCTCACTGTTACTTTAATTGTAATTTTCTCAATATTTAATGAATTTTAGTTTTTTATAATCATTTGGATTCAGCTTCTTGTGACTTGCTATTTATATTCTTTTCTTATTTTTCTATTCAGTTGATTTTTTTGCTTGTCAGTTTGTAAAATCTTTTTGCATTGTATAGATATTACCTCTTTGTCATTTACATGGAAAATATTTTCCCAGTTCTATCATTTATATACTGAAGTGTATTTATGATAAACAAAAATTTGGAAGTTTTGACGTAGTTTAAAAAGTCTTTTATTTCTTTTATAGTTTCTGAGTTTCTGGCCTCAGTTAACATGTTATACCCATTTCTAAGTTGTATGGGCAGTCCCCTGGATTTTCTTCTAGGGTTTTTGTTATTGTAGTAGTAGGGAGAATGGGGTAGAGAAGGAC
>NW_012109919.1:6963715-6964716 GCF_000951045.1 Mandrillus leucophaeus | reverse complement strand
GGTTTTGATTTGCATTTCTCTGATGACCAGTGATGATGAGTTTTTTTTCATGTTTGTTGGCCACATAAATGTCTTATTTTGAGAAGTATCTGTTCATATCCTTCACCCACTTTTTGATGGGGTTGTTTGTTTTTTTTCTTGTAAATTTGTTTAAGTTCCTTTAGAGTCTGTGTATTAGCCCTTTGTCAGATGGACAGTTTGCAAAATTTTTCTCCCATTCTGTAGGTTGCCTGCTCACTCTGATGATAGTTTCTTTTGCTTGTGCAGAAGCTCTTTATTTTAATTAGATCCCATTTGTCAATTTTGTCTTTTGTTGCCATCGCTTTTGGGGTCATGAAGTCTTTGCCCATGCCTATGTCCTGAATGGTATTGCCTAGGTTTTCTTCTACGGTTTTTATGGTTTTTGATCTACATTTTAGTCTTTAATCCATCTTGAGTTAATTTTTTATAAGGTGTGAGGAAGGGGTCCAGTTTCAGTTTTCTGTATATGGCTAGCCAGTTTTCCCAACACTGTTTATTTAATAGGGAATCCTTTCTCTGTTGCTTGTTTTTGTCAGGTTTATCAAAAATTGTATGGTTGTAGATGTGTGGTGTTATTTCTGAGGCCTCTGTTCTGTTCCACTGGTCTATATATCTGCTTTGGTACCAGTACCTTGCTGTTTCAGTTACCGTAGCCTTGTAATGTAGTTTGAAGTCAGGTAGCATGATGCTTCCAGCTTTGTTCTTTTTGCTTAGTATTGTCTTGTCTATATGGGCTTTTTTTGGGTTCCATATGAAATTTAAAGTAGTTTTTTCTAATTCTGTGAAGAAAGTCAATGGTAGCTTGATGGGGATAGCATTGAATCTGTAAGTTTCTTTGGGCAGTGTGGCCATTTTCATGATATTGATTCTTCCTATCCATGAGCATGGAATGTTTTTCCATTTGTTTGTGTCCTCTCTTATTTCCTTGAGCAGTGGTTTGTAATAAGTATGTGATACTCTATGATATGGAAGTACCATAA
>NW_012109919.1:6955011-6962765 GCF_000951045.1 Mandrillus leucophaeus | reverse complement strand
ATAGTGAGTGCAAAGGAATCTAAAGGACTCCAGGACAGGAGCTAACAAAGAATGAAGTGCAGTCTCTCCCAAAGTCAGCTTGGTTTTGCTCTTTCTCCTTCAGGGCAAAATCAAACAACAACTCATTACCTCACCAACGGTTCTAAACATGATTTGCCAATTAAAAGTCCCAAGGACAGTCCAAACAGTAGTCATGATTTACAGTTGAGCCTATTTGTTAGATTCTTCCAATCCTCTACACGTAGTTTCTCATTTCTCTTCAGAGCACACTTGCCTTATCACGGTTTATTTTGTTCCGTATAACCGAAGCCTGTTGTGCCTTCTCAGACCTTGTCTATATCTGGAAACTTTCAAAACTTTTTTAGCTTTTGCTCCTAAAACTGTTCTGTCCCTCAATTTACTGCTTCACTAATCCTAACTAAACACTCATAGACCTGACCAATCTTTGCACCCCAGGCATCTTCATTCAGTTCAGCCAATACTCAGGAGGTACTAGCCCTTGGTCCAAGGGTCATATGGTAGAACCCAAGCTTTTGATCAGTTTTTGGGAAGAAAGTGTGGGTTCTCAGGCATCATAAAACTTCATCTACTTCGAAAAATGCTTCCATAAGTAACAAGGGACATTAGCACTGGGAATGTTAATGGTGGGGTGGAACCAATGCAATCATTTATCCATAGGAGAACTTTAAAAATTGAGTCTTTCAGAGCGTCCTTTTCTCCTATGGGTTTTTTCCTGATTATTATGAATGTGATTTCTTAAAAGACTATTTCCACTTCTCTCTTGGTACTATGTAAAGTATTAATGTCCTTAAAGTGACTCTAAATCCTTACCTTAATATTAAAAAATAATTCACTTATCAAAGATGACTTTGAAAATCTCCAGACCAAATTTTGTTTATATGTATTTATAAAGCTTTCCATTCAGGGTTTTTCAAAAAGGTCGTCTTAAGCTTTATTTTGAGGAGCCAGGTCAAATACACACTGATTTCATATATAGCACATTTGTTTGCTTACTAATTAATTTACCTATCCTATGGCATTTTAAACTTTGCCCTGGAGAAATGTTAGCTTTTGTTTGGTACATGAATCGTAACTCATCCTGCAGCCTACTTCTTAAAAGTTGCCCATCTGACAAATAAGCACCATCACACGTCACGCCTGCAATTTTGTATGTTCTTGTAACTGTTGTTTGTAAGCTCATGTTTTAACTGTTGGGTTTTTTTGGTTTGATTTTTGCTTTGTTTTATTTTTGTTGTGCCCATAGTTGTTTAGTACACATGGCGAGTCTCTATAGATGTGAAATCTGTCATTGCAACTGCGTTTCAGCTGGCCTGGGCTGTGTCTTAGAACCGTATCCCCTCTCAAGATCCTTTAATGCAAATTTTAATGTATATACTAGAATCCTAATTTGAATACATTGAATCTCAAACTCATCCTTTGCATATTTTAAGAATATGTACAGCAGCTTTCATCTGACATGATAATTAGAAAAGTGACAAAAATTTAATTTTGTTTTGATATAAATTTTTTATTTATTCATTTATGGATTATATCCTTTTGCCACAATTACAAATAAAAATTAAGGTAGAATCCAATATTACAACACATAAAGCAAGGCAAAAAGACACCTACAAATACAACTTTAAAAAGCAGATTACTGTAAGTGCTTTAGGGATCGGTATATATGGTGAGTAGATACTTAGATTAGATAAATTCCTAGAAACCAAGGCAAAAATTAAAAAAATGTTGTATTATGTAACTTTCAGTATGAAATAATGTATATGTATTTGTGTAAAGGGGTGAACCTTCTCTTGGCATTGGCTTTCAGGTAGAATTTATTATGTGGTTTCTTATATGCAGGACATTTGATAATTTAACAGATGGAGACATTTTAAAATATAATTATGTAAATATTTAGAAACTTTTTCAAATTTCTTAAATGCTTCTATTTAAAAATATAAGTGGTGATGGTGGTAGTAGGGACTGGGGGAAGGGGAGTGGTGAACAATAACTTTATTCAAAGAAAATATTGCTGTGGAAATCTAAGAAAATATAGGACATTCATGGCATTTCTTGAAGATAATTTTTGTTCTATGAGATGCTAGGTCCATGAGAAGCCCTATTAACAAGCATCTGACATGTTTGAGAAACTTTGCAGATTCTAGAATACACAGGAGGCTTATGTTAAATGAGAAGCTCTGAAAACAAAGAAACTTAACTCATTTTGTTCAATTTACTGTTTTCCAAAATCGTGGATAAAATATTTTCAAAGAATATTATTTATTTCTGTTAAGATCCTGTGGTGATAGATTTCTCTTTAAGAACCTTTCCAGCTTCAAGAGTGCCTAAATATTTCTGAGAAACAGTCACTGATTGGTGCAAATATAGGATGTGAATCCAAAATACAAACACTCCTGGCTGACTTTTCTGAAGAGTTCCTGAATGTCATAGTATTGACTAAAATATAAAACATATGCTTTAGTAACTGGACCCATCAGCTATTTAACTGATAATCTCTTGAGAAAATTCAAGTTTCATTTGTATTCTTTTCCAGAAAGAAGGACATTCTACAGCTCAACAATGGAGAGTCACAGGGGTACCTTTAAGAAAGATGCTTAAGTAATAATAATAATAAGTAATAGCAGCCTCTTCAAGCACTTGGGCATGACAATACAACACTGGTCTAGGCTGGAAATTCGGCTTTCCTTTTTGCTGGTTGTGGAGATTTGAGCATATTACTTAACTTGTCTGAATCTTTTTGCCCTGTAGTTAAAATGGAGATAATACCACCTGTCTCTGACGGGATTGTCATGATAATTCAGTGTGGCAAGACTGATCTAAAAGTGTTTACCCTGGGGATGAAAAGGTAGTGGGAGTTACAGACTGTTAGGTCCATTTCATTTTTTATTAGGTTAAAAATCCTGAGAGTCTCACAATAAGATATGAATAAGATGATTATAGTGTGAAAAAATATAGGGATACTTACGGATTATTGGTTCTTTTGTTGCATTTTAATAGTAGTTTATCAAAAATTCATACTCTATGGATTTAAAGAAATCCCTAGTAGAATCCAAGCTGGCTTCTTTGCAGAAATTGACAAGCAGATCCTGAAATTCATATGGCAATTCAAGGGACCCAGAATAACCAAAACAGTCTTGAGAAAGAATGACAAAGTTGGATGATTCACACTTCCCAACTTCAAAATTTACTACAAAGCTATAATAATTAAGGCTGTTTGATTCTAGCATAAAGATAGACATACAGTTCAATGAAATAGAATTGTGAGTCTAGAAATAAGCCCATACACCTGTGACCAGCTGACTTTCAACTAGAGTGTCAAGGTCAATGGGAAAGAATTAACAGTCTTTTAACAAATGGTGTTTGGTGTCTGGACAACTGGGCGTATCCATGTAAAAGAATAAATATGTACTCACTACTTCACATCATATAAAGAAATTAACTCAAAAGGAATCAAATACCTAAACGTAAGAGCTAATATTATCACACTCTTAGAAAAAATATGAGGCAAAATTTTTATGACCTTAGCTTAGGCAATGGTTTCTTGTAAGATCCCCAAAACACAAGCAACAACAACAAAAACATAAATTGTACTTGATCAAAATTTAAAACTTTAATGCATTCAAGGACACTATTAAAAAGTGAAAAGACATCTCACAGATTGGGAAGAAATATTAGCAAATCATATATCTGATAGGATCTAATATCCAGAATATATGAAGAACTCTTATGACTAAAAAATAAGAAGACAACTCAATTAAAAATGGGCAAAGGATCCAAATAGATATTTCTCCAAAGAAGATATAAAAGCTGCCATTAAGCACGTGAAAAAATACGTGGCATCATTAGCCATCAGGGAAATAAATCAAAACCGCATTGAAATACAACTTCACAACCACTAAAATGGTTGTAATAAAAAATACAGACAAAAACAAGGATGTGGAGAATCATTTTACATTCCTGGTGGAGAGTAAAGTGATGCAAAACAGTTTGATATCTCAAAAGTTTAAACATTGAGTTACCATTTTAGCTAGCAATTATACTCTGAGATATATACCAAAGAGAAATGGAAATGTATCTCTACACAAAAACTTGTATACAGTGTTCATTGCAGTATTAACCATAATGGCCCCAAAGGGGAAACAACCTAATTGTTCATCAATGGATGCATGGAAAAACAAAATATAGCATATCCATACAATGGAGTATTATTCAGCTGTATGAAGAAATGAAGTACTGATACATGCTACAACGTGGATGAACCCTGAAAATATGTTAAGTGAAAGAAGCCGGTCAAAATCACATAGCATATGATTCAGTCAATAAGAAATGTCCAGAGTATGCAAATCTATAGAGACAGAAAATAGACGAGTGGATGCCTAGCACCAGGTGTTTGGGAGAGGGTGGTTTGGAGTGACTGCTAATGGATATGGGATTTCCTTCTGGGGTATCGAGAATATTCTAAAATTGATTGTGGTGGTGGTTGCGTAACTCTGAATGTACTATAACCTATTGAATTGTACACTTTCCATAGGTGAAATTTATGATATGTGAGTTTTATCTCAAGGTTTTTTTAAAAAACTTAGGCTTATCTTTGATACAGTAGGCTACATAGTATCGAAAGGGACATGAGGAACAGCATCTCATAACATCACAGGTAGTCAAGAGACCAGTGTTTTTTCTAGACATAGTTTTGCCAAAGACTTAGTTTGAGACTGAGCAAGTCACTTCCCTTTTCTTCAACAGATACGTTGAACCAAATGTCCTCAAGGTCTTTTCTAAGAATCCTTACTGCTAACCTTGTAGCTTAAAGTGTGTTGGATGTGTTTCTATCTTCCACCTCGATTTCCCCAGTGGATCACTGTAGTGGGCTAGAGATAGAGACAGACATTGCCTCAGCAAAATGTGTTTGGCTTGCCCTGTGATATGCTTTGTCATCCCTGGCACTCAGATGGTTTTATGTAACAGATGTGCTGTATTTTTCATTATACAAAAATAGACCTTGTATCATTGTGCCCTGGGAGAAAACCCTGCTCTACCCCCAAGTTTTACTGCTGATTTGCATCAAGCTCTCAAGAAGTTCTGGTCTCTACTTCTGGTCTAATTGTCTCCTTTAACATCTGCCTTTTGGAACTAGAGGAAGGGTCACAAGTTTCCTTCCTCCTGGCCCTTGGAAGGCTGCCTCCCTCTGGAAGTTCCAGTCTGAGACATTTCATGATTCATCTTCTGGTCTTTTATCCCACACAGAAAAGGGCTGCTTTGCTCTAGACTGTCATTCCATTTGCTCATATCCATTTCCTGCCAAAATAACTATTTCCCCCCAAAGAAAATAAAAGATGTTCTGAGTTGTTCATTAATTTCTGCATGTGGAATGAATGAGAAATTGATGTGAAGAACTCAGCAGTAATGAGGTGATGATCAAAATGGGATGGGATGACCCAAAAGTAGTCCCTTGCAATGAACAATTAATTATTAAACATTGGAGCTCAAGTACATTATATTACTCAATCAATCAGCCTGAACTTACAGTCTCATTAAAATTAGGGAGTATAAGGCCAATTTATTTAAAAGTGATTGATATTTTCCATTTAAAACATAGACGAGTTTCTTGTGTTGCAGAGAATTAAGATTTGAATAGTCATATCTTTTACAGGCTATAAATATATGGCTATTAGTAGATCCTTTACGGAAAATTTACACATATGCATAGTTGTATCTTCCCTTTTCATTTCCAGAAAGCATACACTAGCTCACCTATGTTCAAGGCTGAGTCTATTAGTAATTGGGATATACGAGCGTAGAGTGGTTGTTTTCCCCCCAAGATAATCTTTTCTTTCTTTCCCCTGCTCCTGCTGTCGCCACTCTATTACAAAGGAACAAACATATTTATGAGGGAAATTTGCCTTTCCTCAAAGGTTTGAAGATCAGAATCCCTGAAATGAATAAATAATGACGAAACAGTTATTTCACACTTAACTGATAAACAGAATGATATTCCTTCAGAAAAAAGGAAGAAAAATTAGTATACAGGCATTTGAGAAAGACATATATGGTTCAACAGAGAGCTTGTACCTGGAAAATATCTGGAATCAGATATTCTCTTGGCCTTACTCTTTCCTTGTCTTCTCCCTACCCTCAACCCTTTGCCTGGTTTCTCTTTTGATTTAGTACCTGTGTGAAAAGTCCCTTCCTTCTTTATGTTCCTTTTAATCCACACAGAATACCAAAAGTAGTTGTCAGAACAGGAATTGTCTGGTAGCAAAAACCACTGTTTATACGCAAATAGCTGCCATAAGAATGCCTTCTGTGCATGAAAACAGTACAGAAGCCAATATTCATGGCTTTTGGAAATTGCCTTTATTTTTTCTTGAACTGGATGGAGGCTTGCTCTTCTGCAAAAAGCCAACGTCAAAAATGTTCCTATCCTAAAATCATAAGGGAGCGAGTTTGAGAATCTTGTACACACACACACACACACACACACACACACACACACACACGGCTTATTTTCAGTTATGCTTTATGTGTTCAAAAACGCAGTATTTAATAATGGACAGGATTTGGAATAATGTCGATGTCTTGGGGACCACTTCCAAAGTGGTGTTGGAGGTGTTAGAAAGTCTTCACTAAAAAATGCAATCTCCATAAAGGCAGAGATCTTTGTCTGTTTTGGTCACAGCAGTGTTTTCTGTGCCGAGAGAGGTGCTTGACACATAGCAGGCACTCAATAAATATTTGTTAAATGAAAAGGGCAGGTTAAGGCATGGGTCCAGAGAGAAAATCCTAAGACATTTATTTTAAAGTCTCTTGGCAATGAGTTGTATGTAACTGGTTCCCTTTAATGCAAAACTCTTGCTTTTAGGAAGTGACTTTTTGAACAAGTAAACAGATTTCCACTAAAACTTAGGAAACTTTTCACTAAATCTACTTCCTATTTCAAATTTTAAAACTCAGGTGTTTTATTTGTTTATTTTTAGAGCAATTGTAAGAAAAAAGGAAGACAATACTGTTGAAATGCCAATCTTCCCTAAATTTATTTACAGGTTCTACACATCCCAGTAAAACCTTTTGTAGAAATTTACAAGCTGATTCTAAAATTTATATAAAAGTCGAAGGACCTATACTAGCTAGAACAATTTTTTAAAAAGAACGATGTTGAACGATTTACACTGCCTTACTTCAAGACTTATTATAGAACTATAAAAATTAAGACAGTATAGCATTTGCATAAGGATAGACAGATTTATGGAACAGAATAGAAAGTCCAGAAATAGACTCAAACGTACACGGTCAAGTATGTTTGACAAAGGTGTTATGCCAAAGCGACTTATTGAGGAAGGGAAATTTTGTTCAACCAGTGATGCAGGAATAACTGGTATCCCCATGGAAAAGAAAAGACGTGTGACCTCTACTTCACAATATATACAAAAATAAATTTGAGGTGGACTATAGACGTAAATCTATACGCTAAATCTATAAATTTTCTAAAAGAAAACAACAAATAATTATCATTGCAGGCTTGGGGTACATAAAAACTCTTGGAACACAGAAAGCACAGCCATAAAAGAAAAAAAAAGTTGAATTTCATTAAAACTAAAAACTTTACTCTGTAAAACACATGATTAAGAAAATGGCAAGACAAGCCACAGAATGGGAGAACATATTTGCAGATCACGTGTTTGACCAAAAAACTCCTATCCAGATCATATGAGGAATTCTTTTTTTTTTTTTTTTTT
>NW_012109919.1:6951636-6953325 GCF_000951045.1 Mandrillus leucophaeus | reverse complement strand
GGCCTGAGAAAGACTACAGCCAATGGTAGAATGTCTTTCTTTACCAAAATCATACTATAAAATTTATTTTTACAGTAAGAATGTAAGAAGTAAAGTCCTTCAGCAAAAGCCAATGTCTGTTAGCTAAGATGGCAGCTAAAATAGTGTGACTTTTTCTCCCTTCCCTATTTAATATGTCTTCTTGTGCATTTGAAATCACTTATACTTTTTTACTAAGTGCTGTTTATATTCAGTGCTGTGATATTGGCTACTTTTGGGAGGAATATGAAATTCTCTATTTAGTAAATGTGCTAAGTTAGAACTTTGAGTCAGGTTGGATTCCCCAAAAGCGGACCTTAGAGTTAAGGCTTCATATGCCTGTGCTTATTCAGGAAGTGCTCACAGGGAAACCCAGATACCTGTAAGGCAGAGGGGCGGGGGACGCAGGCATGACAAGGGAGCCCAGCAAGGGTGTGGTCTGAGCCAAAGTCCAGAGACAGAGGAACTTCAGCCTGACCCTTCTGGGAAACTCTACAGTGTCAGTTACACAGAGTCATTCCAGGCCACCAGCCTGGCAACAGGTGTCTTGCATACCCCTGCTCCTGTCTATCACTCCAGGGCACTCCACGCACTTGGGCAGAGCAGCTCCAGTCACTTAGGGAGCAGCCCTCTGAGAATGAGTAGAAGACGCTCGCTGTTGGAAGCAAAAATATGTTGGAGTCAGGGGGTCCTTAAAAAATGGTAAAGATATGAAGCACCACCTTTATATGTAAGAAGCACTTTACAAGCTCTAGAACATTACCAAATGTTTTGCTACCCTTTTGTCTACCCATATTTTGATTCGTGATGTATTTGGATTTGTTTCATCTTGTGTGTTTTGCATTCTGTTTTCCATTTCCCCCACCTTTATAGTTTCTGTTAAACTGCTTGAGTTTTCCTCATTCTTTCTTCCTCTTTCTACTAGTTCTAGAGTTATGTCTCCTATTCTGTTCTTTCAGTAGTTGCCCCTTGATTTTTTAAAAAATTTTTATTTTTCCAGTTAAGAATCACATTTCCCAAATTTTACTGATTCAAACAAGGTTATTGCTTGCTTAGGGTTGCCCTTTGATTTTTAACATGCACACCTGACTGACAGGATACCAAGGTATCAATGCCTCAACTGCTCTATTGAAAACATTAGGCTGTTGTACTCTGATCACCCCGTTATAGCTTCTAAGTCATTTTTTCCAATAATTTGTGATTCTGCATTTTTTATCCAACCACCAGTAGTTTTTTTTATATATATATTTTTTACATTCTTTGCTTATTTAGATTTACCAACATGTTTACACGTTTCTTTGCTCACCACTGCTCCTTGCAACTGGCTGCATCTTTCTGGGTTCAATTTTCATGTTACTGAAGTACATCCTTTGGTAGCCTGTCTTTTCCTTCTTTGAACAAATATTGATTGTAGTGGGGAAGAAGACAGAAAAAGTCCCAATTTCATGGAACTTTCAATGAGAAGAGTTTGTGGGAGGTAAACTCTGTCTACAATGTCTTCACTGTATCCTCACACTTGAATGGTAGTTTGTGGTATCCCATCTGGATTAACCATATCTTCCCTCACCATGTGGAAGATGCAGTCATGCACCAAATATGGATTGTGTATACAACAGTGATGGATTGTGTATACAACAGTGGTCCCTTCAGATTGTAATATATTTTTACTAT
>NW_012109919.1:6945649-6946706 GCF_000951045.1 Mandrillus leucophaeus | reverse complement strand
TTGTGATCTGCCTGTGTTGACCTCCCAAAGTGCTTGGATTATAGGCGTGAGCCACCACGTCCAGCCCCACTGGGAATTTTAAATGGTGAAAAGTACACCTCGAAATTCTGTTTGGTGATTTCTTATCAGTTTTAATCTACATCTATTTATACTGTGATCTAGATATTTTCCCAAGAGAAATAAAAACTTATGTCCACAAAAAAACCTGTACAAAAATGTTAACAGCAGCACATTCATAATAGCTCCAAATTGAAAACAACCAAAATACCCATTGACAGGAGAATAGATAAACAAATTGTGAGATCTCATTTAATGAATACTGCTTAGAAAGAAAAAGGAATAAACTACTGATATATAAAATGATATAGATGAATCTCAAAAACAATATGCCAACTGAAAGAAGTCAGTCAAAAAAGAACATACGGTTTGGTTTTATTTCTGTGAAACTCTAGAACGGAAAAACCACACTATGAAGAAAGAAAGAAGAACAGTGTTTACTTAAAGATAGGGAATACTGCTGGAAGGTGCAGGAAGGCACTTTCTAGAGTGGTAGAAATGCCTTCTAGCCTGCATGGGTTACACAGGTGTGTGCATTTGTTAAAACCATGTTAAACTGTATCCTTTAGAACTCTACGTTTCACTGTATGTAAATTATACCTCGAATCCAATATAAAACATCATTTTTATAAATACCCACATTTTATGTCCTAAAGATGGATTCTCTTTTTGCATGCAAGAAGATGATGAATATATGAGTCATCATAATTTATTACAAAATAATTGTGGGAGCCATAAAATTATAATTATTAGAAGATATTAAATGGGGGATAAAGGTATAAGGAAAAAATAACCTGTCATCCAATCAGCCTTAAAACCATGTTGACAGTTTTACGATTTAATCCTAAATTGAGTATGAGAGTCAAGTTTCTAAAGATGAGATATGGAAGAAAAATCTAGTGTTCCAGTAGCTAAATGACTCTTTGTGGGAATGCCCAGACTTCCTGTGGTTTGTGCATAGCCTCCTAAGGTGTTGACATTTTCTTTTTTTTTTTTTTTT
>NW_012109919.1:6938285-6939579 GCF_000951045.1 Mandrillus leucophaeus | reverse complement strand
TTTTTTTGGAGATGGAGTCTTGCTCTGTCACCGAGACTGGAGTACAGTGGCACGATCTCGGCTCACTGCAAGCTCTGCCTCCCTGGTTCACACCATTCTCCTGCCTCTGCTTCCCGAGTAGCTGAGAATACAGGCGGCTGCCACTACACTCAGCTAATTTTTTGTGTTTTTAGTAGAGGCGGGGTTTCACTGTGTTTGCCGGGATGGTCTCAATCTCCTGACCTTGTGATCCACCTGCCTTGACCTCCCAAAGTGCTGGGATTACAGGCATGAGCCACCGCTTCCAGCCAAAGAATTCTTACAATGCCACAATAAAAAACAGGAAACCCAGTTAAAAATGGGTGAAAGACTTGAACAAACACTTCACAACAAATGGCCATTAGGCACAAGAAAAATTACTTGATATAAGCAGTCATCAGGGAAATGCAATTTAAAAGCCTTGGAAATACCATTACAT
Organism: Mandrillus leucophaeus; assembly: GCF_000951045.1. Classification (NCBI taxonomy): domain Eukaryota; kingdom Metazoa; phylum Chordata; class Mammalia; order Primates; family Cercopithecidae; genus Mandrillus; species Mandrillus leucophaeus. The sequence continues at coordinate 6,939,122 of NW_012109919.1, read as the reverse complement.
ACCCATTAGAAGGCACAAATTGAAACTACTGACAATATCAAGTGTTGAAAAGGATGAGACCTCTCATGCAGTGCCTCTGGGATTTTTTATTTTATTATTTTATGTGTTTTAGACAGGGTCCTGCTCTGTTGCCCAGGCTGGAGTACAGTGGCATGATCTCGGCTCACTGCAACCTCCATCTCCCTGGTTCAAGCTACATGCCCTAGCCTCCCAAGTAGCTGGGATTACAGGCATGCACTACCACATCTGGCTAATTTTTTTGTATTTTTAGTAGAAATGGAGTTTTGCCATGTTGGCCAGGCTGGTCTTGAGCTCCTGGGCTCAAGGAATCCACCTGCCTTGGCCTCCCAAAGTGCTGGGATTACAGGCGTGAACCACCATGCCTGGCCACCACTGGGAATTTTTTATTTATTTTATATATATATATATACACACATACATACACACACACACACACATACATACACACACACACACACATATTTGAGACAGAGTCTTTCTCTGTCACCAGACTGGAGTGCAGTGGCGCGATCTCTGCAAACTCCGACTCCCTGGTTCAAGGGATTCTCCTGCCTCAGCCTCCCGAGTAGCTGGGATTACAGGCACATGCCACCATGCCCAGATAATTTTTGTATTTTTATCAGAGACGGGGTTTCACCATGTTGGCCAACATGGTCTCGATCTCCTGACTTTGTGATCTGCCTGTGTTGACCTCCCAAAGTGCTTGGATTATAGGCGTGAGCCACCACGTCCAGCCCCACTGGGAATTTTAAATGGTGAAAAGTACACCTCGAAATTCTGTTTGGTGATTTCTTATCAGTTTTAATCTACATCTAT
>NW_012109919.1:6930252-6936180 GCF_000951045.1 Mandrillus leucophaeus | reverse complement strand
AAAAAATTTTTATTTTTCCAGTTAAGAATCACATTTCCCAAATTTTACTGATTCAAACAAGGTTATTGCTTGCTTAGGGTTGCCCTTTGATTTTTAACATGCACACCTGACTGACAGGATACCAAGGTATCAATGCCTCAACTGCTCTATTGAAAACATTAGGCTGTTGTACTCTGATCACCCCTTTATAGCTTCTAAGTCATTTTTTCCAATAATTTGTGATTCTGCATTTTTTATCCAACCACCAGTAGTTTTTTTTATATATATATTTTTTACATTCTTTGCTTATTTAGATTTACCAACATGTTTACACGTTTCTTTGCTCACCACTGCTCCTTGCAACTGGCTGCATCTTTCTGGGTTCAATTTTCATGTTACTGAAGTACATCCTTTGGTAGCCTGTCTTTTCCTTCTTTGAACAAATATTAATTGTAGTGGGGAAGAAGACAGAAAAAGTCCCAATTTCATGGAACTTTCAATGAGAAGAGTTTGTGGGAGGTAAACTCTGTCTACAATGTCTTCACTGTATCCTCACACTTGAATGGTAGTTTGTGGTATCCCATCTGGATTAACCATATCTTCCCTCACCATGTGGAAGATGCAGTCATGCACCAAATATGGATTGTGTATACAACAGTGATGGATTGTGTATACAACAGTGGTCCCTTCAGATTGTAATATATTTTTACTATATATTTTTAATGTTTAGATATGTTTAGATACACAAATATTTCCCATTGTGGTACAATTGCCTACAGTACAGCAACAAGCTATAGATGTTTGTTGCCTGGGAGCAATAGGCTACACCTTATAGCCTAGGTATGTAGTAGGCTATACCATCTAGGTTTGTGTAAGTACATGCTATGATGTTTGCACAGTGGTAAAATTGCCTGCAGACACATTTCTTAGAACATATCTCCATCCTTAAGTGACACATGATACATGACTGTATTGTGTCTCTAGATGGGTCCTGTGGTGGAATCAGGTGGGCTTTTTTTTTTTTTTTTTTTTTTTGAGACAGAGTTTCGCTTTTGTTACCCAGGCTGGAGTGCAATGGTGCGATCTCGGCTCACTGCAACCTCCACCTCTTGGGTGCAAGAGATTCTTCTGCCTCAGCCTCCCAAGTAGCTGGGATTACAGGCATGCACCACCATATCTAGCTAATTTTTGTATTTTTAGTAGAGATGGGGTTTCTTCATGTTGGTCAGGCTGATCTCAAACTCTTGACCTCATGTGATCCACCGCTTTGGCCTCTCAAAGTGCTGGGATTACAGGCATGAGCCACCACGCCTGGCCCCATTCTGTCTATTCTGACCTCGTGGAGCTCCTATTAGACAAATGCCTGTTTTTGCTTGTGTAAATGCTAATACATCTTATGGCCCAGCGACAGAGTCAGCCCATGCCTTCAAAGAAACATTAGTTCTCAAGCAGAAACCTTATTCGAGCTGCACAACAAAATAGTGAGCGGGAGCTGCAGACATTTTAGCTCAGCCCACCTGATGCCTTTGAGTCTCTCAAGCAGTTTCCCTCTGGCTCTCATAGTCTGCTGCTTTTCAGGAGTAGCTGAATTTTTGAAAAAGAAGCTCAATCTTCTATTTCTGGTTTTGGACAGGTTTATATTTCGAACTTGGGACATTTGAGTTTGTTGGTTTTATTCCCTGCAGCTAGTCCTGCTCCTGCATGAGGTGCAGTAGCTCTGCTGAAGTGTTCCACCTCCTGGGACTCTCAGAGCTGCCATAGGCTCTGCTGCTGGGGTGAGTCAGTCTTCTCTGGCTCCCTGTCATGCAGAGGGAGCCACCAAGGCCAAATGACTCTGGCTATTTTTTAAAGACTACAATGGTAGGTACCTGTCATTATGCATTTACCCAAACTCATAGAATGTACGACATCAAGAGTGAGCCCTAATGTGAATGATGGGGTCTGGGTGATAATGATGTGTCAAACCAGGTTCACCACACACAACAAATGTACCACTTTGGTGGCAAATGTTCACAGTGGGGAGTCTGTGCCTGTGTGGGTAGGGGCAGGGGGTATATGGGAGCTATCTGAACCTTCCGCTTAATTTTTCTGTGAACCTGAAACTACTCTAAAAAAGAAAGTCTATTAAAAGATAGATTATACACACACATTGCACACACACAAAAACACAATTTTTTTTTGAAAGGGAACTAGGAATACACAATTTTCCTTACGTTTTAAGAATCACTCATGCTTTTGCTGTGTGTGTATATATATTTGTGTGTTTGTGTAATGTGTATACATATGCAATGTGTGCATAAATATAAAGTATATGTAAGTACTGTATATAAATGAGCACACACATATTTCTGTCTATATATATCTCTAATATGTGTGTGTGTGTGTGTGTTGTGTGTAAACATATATGTTTTAGTTCTGTGGTCAAATTCCAAGAAAAGCTCTTCATTGGGTGATTAGGTGAGCATATGTTCCAAATGGAAAAGAGAAACTGGTAATCGATTAAGTGCAAACTACCATTCCAAAACCAGAGATATAAGGAGAAAATGGCAAATAATGATAAAGGCATTTTTCCCCTAGTTAGTTTTTCTGGAAGGTCATCAGATTAAAAAAAACCAAAAGCAAAGCAGGCAGAGAGTCCCCTCTTCTCCCCCCGTCCCATTGGGCATGCTGTATAGATTAGTAAGAGCTGCTAGAAATCATCTTGGAGAACATTCCAAATACTTGAGACTTGTCAGGGCTCTCTTCCAAAAGGGGAGCAAAAGCCCTCATAATAAGCTGCTGACTGGACCTTTATGGCTGGGAAACACTGTAACCCTGTAATTTGGCTCCTGAAGGCCATATTCTTCTTTGGAGCACAAGCCACTGGTCAATTATTGCGGTTGGTGAGCTTTCCTTTTGGGCATGAGTCAGGGCCAATTTTACATGAAAGAAGGGTTTTCCTTCTGGCACTGACTCACTACAATTACGGAATCATATCATGGCATTGCTGGAAATGGCATTCTTCAGGAGCTCCCAGGGGTGCTGTGGGGTTACCCATGGGGCACCATGCTCTGGAAACGTTTTCCACAGCTGTGCCCAGCATCTCCTGATCATGGCTGTCTTTGAACTTTTCTCCTCTTATAAGATTTAGAATTCTAGGGTCATAAATCACCCTTTACTAAACCCTTGGCCATGATTATTTACTCATCCTTGGAATCAAAGACTACTCTGGCCTAAGTTATCTTTGTCTCTTCTTTCCTCTTACAAAAAGCCTCCCTTCCCCTCCATCTCCCCTTCTCTCCTTTCTTCCCTCTCTCCTCCCCTCCTTTTTCCTGTAATTATTGGTAACGTGTTACATGAAGACACTCTACAAAGCTATGTGACACTCATGCTGTACATTTAGGGCAGTTTTTACACCTGCTCTCATGGAATTTTCACGAGTACCTGGGGGAAAAGGGAAGAATATCATCTCCAGAGGGGCAGTGTTACTCTCAGAGAGAGAGAGAAGATAGGTTTGGGAGGCATGTGGAGGTTCCACACTTACTACATATATGACCTGGACAAATTAGTCCCATCTACTTAAGCCTCAGTTTCCACATTTATAAATTAGCAATAATAATGTTACTCTCATAGGGTTGCTTGAAAAATTGAAAGAGATACTTCAAATAAAGTGTCTTGCTTATTACTTAACACATACAAGGACTTAGTGCATTTTTACGTTTGTTTTATTATTAGTCTGCATTTAGATTTAATGAAACTGAGCCCCAGAGAGGGGAAGTGACTTGCCAAAGGACACAAAGGTAACAAGGAGCAGAGCCAGCACTGTCACTGTGGCCTTTGGACTCCAGTCACCATTCACTCCCTCTTGATCAAAATCCTTGTAGGATCGAAATGCTGCCTTCTCCTACAAGGTGGGAGTGGGTGGGACAGACACTGCTGTTCCCTGCACATCCTTTCTTCAAAATCCCTCCATGAAGATAGCCTCTTCCTTGTATGTTATGAGTTGAAAAGGAATCCATGGCCAGGCGTAAGTGGCTCATGCCTGTTATCCTACCACTTTGGGAGGCCGAGGTGGGCGGATCATGAGGTCAGGAGATCATTTTGGCTAATCTGGTGAAACCCTGTCTCTACTAAAAAATACAAAAAAAATTAGCCAGGTGTGGTGGTGGGCACCTGTAGTCCCAGCTACTTAGGAGGCTGAGGCAGGAGAATTGCTTGAACCCAGGAGGTGAAGGTTGCAGTGAGCCGAGATTGCACCGCTGCACTCCACCCTGGGCAACAGAGCGACTCCATTTCTCAAAAAAAAAAAAAAAAAAAAAAGAAAGGTAATTAATTGCTTTGTTTTGTGTTGGAGTTTTGGTGACTTACTGGACGAGAAACCCTTTTCAGTCTTTGGGTAAAACACTGCTGAGTGTAGTGATTCTGGAATGACGAGAGAACCCATGGCAGGTACTGTGGTAGACAGGAACCAACTCCTCCAACTCAGGGATTGCCATACTCAAGGAGGTGTGCCAGGACTCCAAGCTGTTTGAACAAGTGGATAATGAAACGATGCTGATTTATCTATATGCCTTACTGCTGCCTCTTCCTCAGTCGTTTGAGGTGTATCAAAGATTTTTACTTGAGATTTTACCTGAATATCAACAAAGTACATGGCAACTGACTATACATTTTTCTCTCCTGAACAGAAGTCAGATAAATGTTAATAACAAAAGTGATTTATTGCAGACTTTCTGCTTGTATGATAACAAATAGAAAGTAACTTAAAAGCAGAGCTAGAAACTTTATATTGCATGGTTTGAAATTGCTGCTTTGAAATACTGTATTTGGAGAGGCAGCTGGTAGTCCCCAACAGTAATGATACCCACTGTGTGCCAGCACCATTTCTACCTGTGGTGTGTCTTTAGATATTGTGGGAGGTGAGGAAGTATCTTCTGTATTTGAAAATGCTAGGTTACCCACTGCTTGAACTAAGTTTGATCTGTTTGCAATCAAAAAGAAAAATCTCCAGGCACATTATTTTAGCACAAAAAACGTTGACAAACTGCTTTGGGGATTGCCTCTTTTGTACCTGGCTGTAATTTGAAAGCTCTCGCAATTATAGTCCCTGAGTTAGGTCATCAGAGTTTTATCTTATTCTACCTATCCCTCCTCTTCCCCACCCCCTGACACACTCCCTGGCAACTTCCTTTGACTTCAAGAGGTAATGGTCCTCAACCTTTTTGTAAAAGCAATATTGAGAGCAGGAACACCATGCTGTTTCAAAAGGCATTTTTTTCATGATGACTTAGAAAGGTGTAGAAAAAAAAATACATGGTGGTACATTTGAGATTTGGAATGAATCCCTTCTATTTTTGTACTCTGGAAGAGACACTTGGGGTTTCCGTTTAGTGAAAAGATAAAGAACTGAAAGTCATGTAAAGCATAATGGATCCTCATGGTCATACTGGCCATGGGTATTAACTTGTTCAAATGGGACATTTTGAGCCACATTAAAGTTTGTTCTTGTGCCAAATAATGTAAGTAGGGAAACTGAGGATGTTTCCTGGAATTCTTGGTCACTAGATAATACACAAACTAACAAAATGCATTTATAGGAAGGCATATTTACCTGTTCAATCATTCCCTACACATTTCCTTGAATAATTTGAAAAATAAGGTGAATTAAATTGGACTATAAAAATCAGAGTCAAGAAAGCAGAAAAATATCATACATTAGTGTGAATATGCTCATTATCACATAGAAAATTTTCTTTCAGTTTCTTGATAGCTTAGTGTGGTAGGGCATTGCCCCTTTTTATAGATGAGGAAAATGATTCACAGAAGAGGAAATAAAAATTCCAGTATTTATTACTTTCTAAGTGTCAGGGTGTTTCTCTCTCTCTCTCTCTTCCCTTCCCTTTCTCCTTCCTTCCTTCCTTCCTTCCTTCCTTCCTTCCTTCCTTCCTTCCTTCTTCTTCTCTCTTTCTT
>NW_012109919.1:6920608-6930202 GCF_000951045.1 Mandrillus leucophaeus | reverse complement strand
CTCTTTCTCTTTCTTTCTTTCTTTCTTTCTTTCTTTCTTTCTTTCTTTCTTTCTTTCTTTCTTTCTTTCTTTCTTTCTTTCTCTCTCTCTCTCTCTCTCTCTCCCTTTCTTTCTTTCTCTCTCCTTCTCTCTCTCTTTCTCCCTTCCTTCCTTTTCTTTTCTTTTCTTTCTTTTTCTTTCTTGCTCTGTCTCCTAGGCTAGAGTGCAGTGGCACAGTGTTGGCTCACTGAAACCTCCACCTTCTGAATTCAAGCGATTCTCCTGCCTCAGCCTCCCGAGTAGCTGGGATTACAGGTGCACGCCACTACACCCAGCTAATTTTTGTATTTTTAGTAGAGACAGAGTTTCACCATGTTGGCCAGGCTGGTCTCAAACTCCTGACCTCAGGTGATCAGTAAGTGGCAGGATATAGGAGCAAACCTACAAGTGATTTCAGAGAGCAAGCTTATGACCACTACTCTAAATGTGCTACATCCTCAGGCAAAGTTTTTCTTGTCACTAAATACTAGAGTAAAATTCTCATTTGTCCCCACAGTCAACTTGGAATTTAATCACAAGCTGAATTGGCTCTTAACAAACTGTTTTTAAAATGTGTCTGTGTTTCGTTTACCTATGTAACAAACCTGCACATTTTGCACATGTACTCCAGAACTTAAAATAAAAGTTCATGAAAAAAAGTGTCTTTGTTTATGTGCTTGTGTGTGTGTGTGTGTGTGTGTGTATATATATATATATATATACACATACATATTTTATAAGTTGCAAACCAGAAAATAGTACCCAAATTCCTTCAAACAGTGGACTGATGAGTAAAGCCAATGTCTAGTTTCAGTACAAAAGTCTGCAGGCTCAAAACCTATGAAGACTCAATGTCTCAATCCAAGTCTGAGGCTGGAAAAGACCAATGTCTCAGTTCAAAGCAGTCAGGCAGGAGGAGTACCCTTCTGCTCAGCCTCTTTGTTCTCTTCTGGTGTTCAATTGTTTACATGAGGCTGGTCCACTCGCATTAGGGCGGGTCATCTGCTTTACTAAGTCTGTGAATTCAAACATCAATCTCATCTCCAAACACTCTCACAGACATACCCAGAATGATGTTTGACAAAGTGTCTGGGCAGCAGACAAGTTGAAACATGAAATTAATTTTCATAAATGAATGTTGTGGACTGAAGGTTTGTCCCCCACCCCCACATTTGTATGTTGAAATCTTAACCTCAATGTGATGGTATTTGGGGATGGACCTTTAGAAAGTAATTAGGTTTAGAAGACGTCATAAGGTTGGGTCTTCATGATGGGATTAGTCCCTCTCTCGCTCTGCTTTTTGAAAACATGGTGAAAAGGTAGCTGTCTGCAAGCCAGGAAGAGAGCTACGACCAGAACTTAACAATGCCAGCAGGCGGATCTTGGACTTCCAGCTTCCAGAATTGAGAAAATAAACTTCTGTTGCTTGTGCCACCCAGTCTATGGTATTTTGTTATAGTAGCTCGAGCTGACAAGACTATAACGGTTACTAACACATTGAGCTGCAAAGTATATAAAACCTGACAATGAGAAATCAACAAATAGGTTATTATTATTATTATTATTTTCTGGTTGCAAGAAGTCTCAATAAGTAGCTGTTCAGGGCTCAAGAAAGACAACCCTCTCCAGGAATGTCTTTATTATTGGCAATGCCTGAGTTATATAATCATCCTGACCTGCAAGGGAGGCTGGGGATTTGAATATTTTACATTATAAAGTCTGGAAGAGGGGGTTTTGGATGTGTGTTAAGTGAGATAACATACAATATCTGCCATGATACCAGTGAAAGAATTGGAACTAGAAGAGCTAAACAAAATCTAAAATATCTAGGTTTCAGTGAAAAAGGTACATGGATTTTATTTTTATTCCCTCCCTCTTTGGTACTTGAGTAGGAAAGAAACAATGTTAGGTAGAAATCATTTGGACAGATTTATCCTTTCTTGCAGATACAGAATTAATTAATATGTTTTTACTGAACACTTGGTATATTTCTGTATGAAATTCAGTGTTTTGCATGAGGCATTGGTAGCCATTCTGTCTGGCTATTTGTCTTGGATAAACAAAGCACCTTTATTTCAGTAAGGTTTCTGTCAGGGTATAAATTGTATTCAACTAGATTTAAAGGCCAACTATGTCCAGTTTAGTCTGGATCTTAAAGGGTGATGCTTTCATGCTAGATCCTTCTGTTTACCTTCTAAATTGAGCTCTTTTAACCCCTGTTTCTCTCTACCTAATTATCTTAAATGGAAGATGTTCTTAATTTTACTCACATTCTATCCCTGTGCTGGAATTGACCCACCTCTATGGCGGTGTCCCTATCACTTTGCCCAGCTCTTCCTAGTTCAAGGTGCTCCACGCCCAGCATGGACCATTCCCAGGTGGTGAGCCCCAGGCTTCTGTTGGCCCCTCTCCTTGACCTGCTCTCCAGGTGACCACTAATCCATCTAGACTGAGGCCTACCCTCTTCTAATCAGGTTACTCCCAGCATTTTCCCACTTACACTCTAACTCCTGGGCTCTCATATACTTCTGTGTCTCCCTTGTTCAACTTCTCATTAGCCAGCTCCCTGGCTCACTTCTTCCACGTTTGCACGACATGTCCATTTATTTGGGGAACATCTGGCAGGGGTAGGGTGGGAAGGTAACTTTTGGAGGAAGTCTGCAATGTAGTGTTTGCTTCTCAGCATAACAATGACAAGTCCTGAAGGTGAAATGTAAAGATAGACTATTCCATTTTGTAAAAACAACTCTTTATGCCTCCTGGTAATTATTGATTAGAGACCAGATGTTTGCCAACATTGCTGTTACAGCTCTGGTTCTGCGTGGATGTGGAATTTGATCAGCTTTATTCAATAGACATGATTTTAGATGGTGGCACTTGGGATAATTTAAAGTCAAACAGAAAAGAAATTCTAGCGGGAGAGGGGGAAGAGGCAGGGCACCGGTTCTTTGAACAAATTTCTCCTTTCAGCAAAAGCTACCTGTCCTGAAGCCAATTCCAGCGTAGCTCTGCAAGGCAGCTTATTAGCTAATTCAGTTCAGAATCACTTATGTAAATAAACTGATTTCAGGTGATCAGGCTGTCCATTGAGAAGCTTATTTGTTAATTTATGAAGCTGTTATTTAGCTTCTGTGCTTGCTAATCCCCTCTTCTTTCTACTTCAATGAGGATAAGATACTTGTACCTTCGAGATAAGGGTCCTTAAATTGGGGTCCATGAACTTTTTGAAGCTTTACATACAACTGAGAGGCTGCCCAGCATCTGGCACACTGTAGATGTTCCCAATAGCCATTTGTTAAATGAATGACTGTGTGAATGAATGAAAACTTAGTTTGTCATGAGACTACAGGGCAGCATAATTTCAGAAAATACATTCACGTACTTTTAAAGACCTGCCTCATTTCTGTGATCCAATGATCCAATGCCTGAAAATGTGTCACTATTTTAATGTTTGTTACTCAGACTATTCTATGCACTATTAATTGAAATCTAAGAGGTAGGCCCCATTTAAACTGGCAGAGGACTGCTTTTTGCTCATTGCTAGAAGCTGTAGTTTTTATTTACACATCTCTTGAATGAGGAGAGGGAGAATTGTATCTTACTATTTCTGTCTTTCTCTTCCTTGTTCCACCATAGGCTTTGAATTATGCATTGGCCCACACTGACTACTTTCCATTTCCCAAGACTTTTTGAATGCAATCAATGAGAATAAAGCAGAGAAAACAGTGGGCATGAGGTCACATGACTCAGGCTTGAGTACTGATCACATCAAGGACTGTACGCATTGCTCTTAGGAAGGCACAACTTCTACTGCTTTCAGTCTTATCAACTGTGAGAGGTAATAATGATACCTGCAGATTATCTTGTTCTGAAGAACTAACATTATGAGTTTTATCATTATTAGCAAAAACTTGCCACTACCAGGAATTGCTGCAGATGACTGAGGAAAGGTTTCTAGCCAGCTCTCAGAGGGAAGTGAGTTGCTTGCAGCAAGGCTTCTTTCTTACCTGCAGTGTAAGTTGAGTTCAGACAATGGTGGTCTTGCATGCTGCAGACACATTGTCATTTCCTGTGCTTGCCCCGTATGGCAGCGAACAGCAGCAGGAATGATCCAATGCAGAAGTTCATGTGCTCACAATTTTTCTATGATATCCACTTGACTTTCTGTGTCCTCTTTGCTATTTTCATGCTATCATGCTACTTCATGGCCAATGCAGCTTAAGAAACATTTACTAAGGACTGGGAGAAAATCAGAAATATTTATGACTTAAGCACTGCCACTAAGTTGCTTCCATTTCTAATAGGAGAAACCAGTCAAACACAGTTCTATTCATGGAAAGGTGAAAAAGGGAAACACGGTAAGAGGAAAGTTATAAAATAACTCTAGAAGAAAGAATACTTATTTTTCAGTGGAGAATTAAAAGAGATGGTGCAAGGTCTTAGAACTAGGTGTTGAAAGGTGAGCAGTCTTTTGCTAGACTGAGATGACAGGGAAAAGCACTGGAGGCTGAGGGAACATCGTGAACAAAGGCATAAAAATAGAAAGAACCTGTGAAACCTGGGAATTAACAACGGTAGTTTGATAGTGGAGCAGATCTGGGGGAACGCTTAAAAGACATACTGAATAGAGTTTGAGCCTAGTTTGTAAATTGTTTTCAATGCAAGTTAATAAAATTCATGATTTATTTATCTTGAAGTAATTTATAAAGTACAGATAAAAGGTAAAAGGCAGCTATTCCCTCCAGCATTTGTGCAATACTTATTAATGTTTTGGTGTACTTCCTTCCAGTCTTTTTTCTTCACATTTACAGATTACTCTCCTTTCCTTACACAATGTTATCTACTAAGCTTTACTGTATGCTGCAACATCAGCTTCACAATCAGTATAGTTATATAAAAGTCTATCTAGTGTTGAATATATAAAGCAGTCTCATTGTTTCCAAGATGAAGACTTGGCAAGGCTACAGATAAAGTTTATTTGAGCCAGTCATTTTGATTTTCCATGGTAAGAACCTACGGAGAAAAACAGTCATTGGGATTATTTTTTACTAGAAATCATATCACAGGTATATCTAAGAAACAAGGAGTGCCAGCTTCTTGGTGGGTGCTGCAATGGTATTTGGTCGGATTTTATCTATCGCTCTGTGATCTCTAGAGATTCTATATTGTGCTGCATCTATCCAAGGCTCCCTTAACAGGGCAACTACACATTTACCCAGAAAAGGGGAGACAGGATGGGCAGAGAGTTTATGTCCAGAATCTTATGGAAGATTCCTCTACTGTAAGCATTCATTTAAAAAAATGCATGGAAAGGGTTAGGCAATGGTTTCTTAGATGTAACACTAAAAACACAAATAACAAAGAGAAATGTAAATAAATTGGGTATCTTCAAAATGAAAAAAAATTTGTGTTTCAAAGGACACTGTCAAGAAAGTGAAAAGACAACCCACAGAACAGGAGAGAATACAGTAGTCCCCCCTTATCCACTGTTTTGCTTCCCCAGTTTCAGTTACTAGTGGTAAAACACAGTTAGAAAATATTAGATAAAAATTCCAGAAATAGGCTGGGCTCGGTGGCTCACTTCTGTAATCCCAGCACTTTGGGAGGCTGGGGCGGGTGGATCACCTGAGGTCAGGAGTTCGAGACCAGCCTAGCCAACATGGTGAAACCCCCCTCTCTACTAAAAATACAAAACATTAACTGGGCGTGGTGGTGGGAGCCTACAATCCCAGCTACTGGGGTGGCTGAGGCAGGAGAATCTCTTGAACCCAGGAGGGGGAGGTTGCAGTGAGCCGAGATCGCGCTATTGCATTCCAGCCTGGGCAATAAGAGCGAACTGCGTCTCAAAAACAAACAAACAAACAAACAAACAAACAAACAAAAATTAGCCAGGCAGTAGTGGCAGGTGCCTGTAATCCCAGCTACTCGGGAGACTGAGGTCGGAGAATCGCTTGAGCCTGGGTAGATGAAGGTTGCAGTGAGCCAAGATCGCACCAACTGCATTCCAGTGTGGGCGACAGAGCAATACTCTGTCTCAAAAAACAAAATAAAAATAAAAATAAAATAAATCCAGAAATAAGCAATTCACACATTTTAAAACGTGTGCTCTTCTGAGTAGTGTGATGAAATCACATGCTGTTTGGTTCCGCCCCTTTGTCCAGTATACCCATGCTGTAGATGCCACCCGCCCAGCAGTCCTCATCATCATGGCCCAGGATCACCTGAAACAGATGATCCTTCTTTTGAGCTACCATCAGAAGGTCCACAGTACTAGCCCAGCACTACATCACAATGCCTACACTATTCATCTCACTTCATCTCATCATGTAGACATTTTATAATCTCACATCATCACAAGAAGGGTGAGTACAGTCCAGTAAGATATTTCGAGAGACAGAGAGAGAGAAACCATATTCACATAACTGTTATTACAATATATTGTGGTAATTGTTCTATTTTATTAATACCTATTGTTAATCTCTTACTGTGCCTAATTTATAAATTAAATTTTATCACGACTATGCCTCTATAGGAAAAATCATAGTATATACATGTTTCTGTACTGTCTGCAGTTTCAGGCCTCCACTTCAGAGGCTTGGACCATATTTCTCTTGGGTAAGGGGAGACTACTATACAATGAGAATCAATTTCTAAATTTGTCAATTAGGTGTATTTCTTTTTTTCTAAAATTTTATTGTGCCCATTATAGTTGAGTGTTTTTCTCATTACATTACATAAACATTTTTGTAAGTTAAAGCATGAACGTATTGTTATATTTGATATGATTTCTTTTCCAAGCCTATGTTTTATATTTTGTCATATATACATTTAAAATTTTTTCATGTGAAATCTGTTCATCTCTTCCCTTGTGATTTCTTCTTTCTCCTGTAGGCTAGAACATTTTCCCTCTCCAGAGGTCTGATAGATATCACATACAATTTTCTTCTTTTTTTGTGTGTGTGGTTTTAAACTTTACCTTTAACTTTCACATTTAACAAATATTTATTCACTATGTGCTTGGTATATTGCTAGTACTTATTTAGGTTCAAGGTATGATGTTAGGGATGATAATTTGGAAAAATTATATCAAACTGGCATTGTTAATTCTCAGGTCTCATAGGTTCTTTCTATTATTATCCCTTACACTATACCTTGAACCTAAATAATTTGGAAATTATCATTCCTCTCCAAAACTCTTATTGACTGTGTGTGTGTGTTGTGTACGTGTGTGTGTAAATCACTAACCATTCCTCTATGTTACTATATGTCTCTCCTGTTCAATTTTGCTGTCTGTCTAGTTTCTGGCAGTATTATATGCTTTTTTGTACTACATTTTTATAATATGCATTAGTATCTGATGATAAGATTGTTTGCCTTTAATTATACATTTTCAAAATTATATTTAATCTATGACCTTTTCCCTCCAGGTGACATTTAGAGCAATTTGTCAGGTTAAAAAGAAACATGCTAAGATTTTGATTAAACTTATATGAAACATATTGTTTTGGGAAAATCGTACTTTCAAAACATGTTGCCACTCATCTCAGATTATGATGCTGCTTTTCACTTGTTCACATTTTAATGACTTTCAGTAAAATATTGATTTACTCAAATAGATCACAGGTGTCTCTCATTAAAATTATTGCTTATAATTGCATTTCTGAAGATAGTGCGAATTGGAGTTTTTTCATTATAACTTCAGTCACTGTATAAGAATTTCTTTTTCTCTCTCCTTTCTCTTTTTCTCCCTCTCTCTAAGTGTGTATGTGTGTATACATTTATCTTTCATCAGGCTACCAATCAAACATTTGTTAATTAAAATAATTTCCGAGCTTATTCTCTTGGGTTATCTGACCTTGAAATCATACTTTCAGAAATTTTTTATCATTTATTTTTTATCATGTATCTTATTGCTATCTTATTTTTGCTTTCAGTGAATAGAATTTCTAGAATATGAATAATAGTAAAACTAGATATATTTATTTTATTTCTATTTTAACATGAATATGACTTTTAGATCAAAATAGATGGCTTTCATTATGGTAAAACAGTTTTCCTCTATTCCTCTATTTTAGTATTTTATTAAAGTACATTATTTTTGAATTTTTTCTTCTTTAATTCACTTATGCTAAGAATCATGTATCCTTAGAACATATTTCTTCTTCTTTAATCTACTTATGTCAGATATTGTATTAATACATGTCCTTATCTACTTATAGGACTCTTCCTTGGAAGAAAAAAAAGCTTGGAAAGTGTAGGTCATGATAAAAAACGTTCTCATACCGAACCACCCTAGAACTGGAAGTCATTAATGCCAGAACGTGTGTTCCTAGGTCCTGCTTCTCATCAGGGCTGCCATATTGAAAGTAAATCTGTGGCTTTCAACTCAACTCCAACCAGAGCAAGGGACTCCTTTTGAGGAGCCTGCAGGCCAGGCATTGCCCTCAGAGGTCTGAGTTGCTCCAGGAACAATTCTCAATCCTCAAACCTGCCCTTGTGATACTAGTCCTAAGTGGTTCAGTTGTGGCACCCGGGGGCAGCCCGTTACAGTTCTTCCTTCAAGCCTGGAAATAATTTCAGAGAATGGAGAGAACTTGAGGATTCCTTGGCTTTACTGTAAATGGTTACCTGATGTGCTCCAACTAGCATGATTTTCCCAGGTGGACTCCATGCACCTTATACAGTGGCTTGCTTCAAGTGTGAATGCATAATTAAAGGGTTTTGGTGTTTGTATTTTCTCCCTCTCTCTGGGGCATACCTCTTCATATTCTCCTTTATCTGTATTTTCTCCCTCTCTCTGGGGCATACCTCTTCATATTCTCCTTTATCTGTATTTTCTCCCTCTCTCTGGGGCATACCTCTTCATATTCTCCTTTACCTGTTACAATGTTGGACACATTCCTGCCAAGATGGCTAGATTGCTGGTCATGTGACCACGTAATGCTCCAAATGCTGAAACCTACAAGATTTTCCTTATCCCCATTGCTACTCTTGAAACAGTTCGGTGGGACACTTTCAACCATGGCCAAATTTCAGAATCACCTGAGTATCCTCTTAAAAATGGTGACATCCAGGCCCTACTATGCCACAGTTAAATCAGTGTAGTGCCCACCCCTCCCCACAGGGCTGGCTGTGTGTGATGAGGTGTCAGCCACAGCCTTCACCACTTGCTTCGTGGCCCCTCAAGAACTGTGTGTCCAGAGAGGCCAGTCATCTCAGACACGATTGCCACTTCTTTTCCCTTCCCCTCTCAGGGTAACTCTGACTGCTTCAGGTATTTCCTTTCAACTGTGGGAGTGTTAGTTATTACTTGGTTTAATTTGTTGCCTTAGGGGCAGAGAAATGAGTTAGTGGTTCTTTTTAGTTCACAGCACATTATTATCCTGGTTTGTGGCAATTTTGGCTCCTTCTCCACCCCCTTTTTCCCAAGGACATACCATGACTTTTGTGAGCCCTAGTCACTTTTTTTTTATTTTATTTTTATTTTTATTTTTATAATTTATTTATTATTATTATACTTTAAGTTGTAGGGTACATGTGCATAACGTGCAGGTTTGTTACATATGTATACTTGTG
>NW_012109919.1:6906493-6915018 GCF_000951045.1 Mandrillus leucophaeus | reverse complement strand
CCCAGTACCTCAGTTGAAAATGCAGAAATCACTGGTCTTCTGTGTCGCTGGCGCTGGGAGTTGGAGACTGGAGCTGTTCCTATTCGGCCATCTTGCTCCGCCCCTTACTTTTGTTTTTGTGGGTCTCTGTCACCATAATAGATTTTTGTGTTTCCTTAAAATTTCATTTTTTTTCCTGATGCGTGAAAAACAAATTAAAACTTTTTCATCAACCCAAAGAGTTCCTAGTTTCATTTTTATTTTTAAAAGAAACTTAAATCTTTTTGTGACTCCTTAAAAAGTATCTGACCTAAGGCATTGTGTTTACTGGACCAATAGATGAGTTAGCCCTGCCTCTACCTTCCTGCTTTCTCCTTTATCTCTATAACCTGCTGCCATTCTCTTCTCCTAGCCAAAGAGGCACATCTCCCCTTGTGCTGGATCTGTTTCTTTATATATATTCTTGCATATTGTATGTTTGTATATTGTTTTATGCATTTAAAAATTTTTTAAAAAGTTACAGCAGTTTTAGATTGATCGATTTTAGATTGAAGATATTAGAGAATTCCTAAATATCCTACATCTATTTGCCCTATTAACATATTACCTTGATATGATACATCAGACACAATTAATCATCCATTATTGATACAATATTCACTCAAATCCATAGTGCATTCAATATCCTTATTTCTAAAAATAGGATGTACCTTTTCTATTTAAGGATTCCATCCAGGATACTACATTGAATGTAGTTATCATGCCTCCTTAGACTCCTCTTAGTTCTGACAATTTCTCAGACTGTTTTTAATGACTTTGACAGTTTTGAGGAGTACTGGTTAAGAGCTTTGTAGAATGTCCTTCAAATGAGATGTATCAGATGTTTTTCTCATGATTAGACTGGAGTTACACTTTTAGGGATGAAGATAACAGAGGTAAAGTCATTCTCATTACAATCACATCAAGGGTCCACACCATCAGACGACTTGTCACTGCTGATGTTAACCTTGATTCCTGCCTGAAGTAGCATTAGGTTTCTTCGCTATCAAGTTACTCCCTCCCCACCTCCCCTTACTTCCAAACTGTAGTCTTTGAAGACAAGTCATTCTGTACAACCCACACTTGAGGAATGAGAAGTCGTGCTCCCTCTCCTTGAGGGTGGAGTAGCTACAGAATTATTTGGAATTCTTTTCAGGAGAGATTTGTCTCTTCTCTTCACCTTTATTTATGTGTTTAATCATTTATTCATAACATGGATATTTGTATTACACTCTGGGTAATAATACAATACCATTTTATCTCATTTCTCAAATTGTTTCAGCTTTGGCCTCTGGGAATGCTTTCAGTTGGCTTCTTGTCCTTTTAATATACCACCATCTCTCTCTCTTTCTTTCTCTCTCTCTGTCTCTTTACCACTTCCTTCCTTCTGGCACTACAAGATGCTCCAAGTTCATTTTGTAGATTTCCTGCCCCTGTCCTAGAATCAGCCATTTCTATAAGGATTCCTGTTTTGTTTTGTTTTAAATTGAGAATAGAATTAAAAACCAAAATCTTGGCACTATGTGTATGTGTTGCTACTGGGCTGTTGTTCCTTCTAGGCCCTCTCAGTTGGCAAAGCAAGGAAATATATATGTGTATGGATTTACCACACATTTAACATTTTTTAAAATATGTAAATATAAACATTATATATATTATATATATGTAACCATCTATATCTCTATTAACCTCAATATGAGCTCTACTCCATTGATGTCTCCAACTGCAATCTGCTGTTATATGGATCATTCAGGCTGCCTCCTCTTGTCTGTAACCTCCCACTTAATGGTGAGAAACCTGGCCTCTACCATCTACTCTTCACTTATCTAACTGTCCTATTCCAGTATACCTGTGTTGCAGTATCATAATTATTAATAACCACTCCCATGGAAAACAACTTTATCAACTAGAGTACAGCGTTTATGTACAGTTTCTTTTTGCCATTAACCTTACAGGCTTCATTTCCAAAGTTACTTAGGTCAGTACCTTTTTCTCCCAATCCCTTCATAGAGATTCTTTAATAGTCTCATAACACAGTTAGCATTCTTTGTCACGGTGTGCATTCTATCCTGGGATGTCCTGATGTCCTAAATAATTTTCCAGATTTGTAAACATTAAGGTTCTCTGTGCTATAAAGTTCTATATAAATGTGTGGTGTTGTGTATCCACTGCAATAGTTTGACTTCCCTAAAATGTCTGCTGTGATTCACCTATTCTTACCTCCCCCAACCCCCTGATCTCCCTGGCAATTATTGAAATTTTTACCATCTCTGTAGTTTTGAATGCCATCTCTGTATATAGAATGCCATATAATTAGAATTACACAGTATGTAGCCTTTTCAGACTGACTTCTTTCACTCAGCAATGTGCATTTAAAATCTAAAATTCATCCATGTCTTTCCATGGCTTGATACTCATTTTTCATCCATGTCTTTCCATGGCTTGATACTAATTTTTTTTTTATCATTGAATAATATTCTAGTGTGTGGATGTGCTAGTTTCTTTATCCATGCATGTATTGGAGGATACCTTGTGCTTCTAGCTTTTGGTGGCTATGAATAAAGCTGCTATAAACATTTACTTGAAGTTTTTTTGTGTGGTTGTAAGTTTTCAAAGAAGTTGGATAAATACCTAGGAGTGTGAATGTTGTATCATATGGGAAGTCTGTGTTTAGCTTTGTAAGAAACTGATTTTCTCTCTTTTAAAGTGGCTGTACCATTTTGTATTCCTACTCACAATGAATGAGAATTCCTTTTGTTTTGCATCCATGTCTGCAACTGGTATTGTTAGTTTTTAGATTTTAGCCATTCCAATAAACATGTAGCAGTATCTCATTGTTATTTTAATTTCTAATCCCATAGTGACATGGCTTGTATGAATGTTTAATCTGTATAAATTGATTTGTGTTGTATATCTCATTCTATCACTTTTTTTTCACTAAGCACTCCATGTTTAGGATTCACTTATGTTACTGTCTAATCCATGGCTTTTAATTGCTGTGTGACACTCAGATACATCCACCACATATCCCAATTTACTCTCTCAGTTTCAGACATCCCAGTTGCTTCCTACTCTCTACCTCCACAGATAGTACTGCATTGAACATCAGTCCCTTATGAACCTATGTGGAAATTTCCTGGGAGAATATACACACAGGTGAATTACTCAGTCACTCTATATGCACATTCCCAGTGTGACCAAGAGTAATGCTAGTTGACTCTCCAGAGTGGCTGCACCAGCTCAAGCTCCCACTTGCCATGTATGGGATTCTATATCACGTATTTGACATTTTCCAACTTTCTTTTTCTTTTTTCCTTTTAATTCTTTCTTTCTCTCTCTCTCTCTTTTTTTTTTTTTTTTTTTTGGACATAAGGTCTCACTCTATTGCCCAGGGTGAAATGCACTGGTGCAGTTCTAGCTCACTGCAGCCTCAAACTTGTGGGCTCCAGTGATTCTCTTGCCTCAGCTTCCAAAGTAGCTAGGACTACAGGTGTGCACCATTTCACCAAGCTGATATATTTTTATTTTTATTTTTATTTTTTGCAGAGATGGGGTCTTGCTCTGTTGCCCAGGCTGTTCTTGAACTCCTGGCCTCTAGCAATCCCCCAGCCTTACCCTCCCAAAGTGTTGAGATTATGGGTATGAACCACTGTGCCCAGCCTAGCTTTCTAATTTTTGACATTCTAATAGGTGTAAGTGATATCTCAGTGCTGTTTGAATGTGCATGTCTCTATTACTGTAATCACTAATGATTTTGAGCATCTCTTTGAGTGCTTAGGTAGTCTTTTGCATTTATTTTCCTCTTCAAATTGCATGTTCGTATTCTTTGCCTATTTTTCTATTGGGGTTGCTATCTTTTTCCTATTGATTTTTAGGCATTCCTTGTATATTATGGATATTTCTATTTATTTTGTCCATGCTGTTCTCCTTAGTTTTGATGTGATGGCACTTATTAATTTTGTCTTAAGTTTTGTGTATTTGAACTCTTGTTTACAAATGCATTTCCCTGCTCTGAGGTCACAAAGATATTCTCCCACATTTTTTCCTACTAATTGCCTTCACATTTAGATCTTTAATTCATCTGGAGTCCACCATTTAATGAGATATAGGAGGAATTGCATTTTATTTTTCTACATATTGGGAGCTAGCTTTCCCATCTTCTAAATGGTCCATCATTTTCCTATGGATCTGTAGAGACTCCTTTATGCTATATTTGTGTTCTATTTTATTCATAGATCTATTCATTTTGTTTCATTGGCATGGATCTTGCACCAGTTTCATGATGTTTTTACTAATTTTTTATTACTATAGTTTTACAACCTGTCTAGGTATCTAGTCAGCCAGGTCCTTCTTCTTTATCATTCTTTTTAAAGGTTGACTTAATGGTTCATGGACCTTCCACCTAGAGGTTGCTTTAGTCACTAACTTCCAAGAGCCTCCTGAACTGGCTATTCTGCCCAAGTTCCCCAGACTTCTTTATAGTACTAGTGATGCACGTGTTTGATCTCCCTCTGATTTCTCCAGTTTCAAACAGTGCATCTCAAAAGACCATAATGCTAATCTTAGTGTTGTTTCCATGATTTCCACTAAGCATGAAAAGGAATTTCAAGGGCCAGCACTGGCCACAAATGATCAGCCTGTCCTGTGCTGTTGGGCAGCTGTAACAAGGGTACACTCTTGGCTCAGTTCTGGGCTGAGGATTTACTCTTGAGTAGTAGCATGGTAGTATGTCTCGGTTCAGAATTACTGGAAAAGCTCCAAATGTAATTCTAATATTATTGGAGCAACTCTGTATCCTGATTTTGGTGACTTTAGCTCAAATGTCCAATTTTCTCTGCTTGGCCAATTTCAAAGACTTCACCCATTTTTTTTCCCACGTTCCAAGTCATCTTTCCTTATGTTTTTCTTTTTTGTTTTGAAGAAGTTAATCTGCAACTTAAGGTAAAAAAAATAGAATAGTTTTCAAGATGATCCCTTTTACTATCTTGGGAAGACAGGGTGATATACTAACATGAGTGAAAAACTGAGATTCCAGTTCTGGTTCCACCACAGGTTATAATTTTAGGAGAGAGACTTTATGTGACATCTCCGTTTGTCCCCATGCAGTTCAAAACAGATTTCAGTCTCTTCTCTATTTTTCTGAAGGAATCTATTCATAAATAAGGTTTGGTGGATTCAACAGCTTTACTGAAGATATTTAGATTGTTGTTAGTGCTTCCTATCTCGCACAGCCTCTTGTCCCCTCACTGGCTCCATTCATCATCCTCTGCTGCCTTCAAGAAGCTCCAGATCTTGCCACAGACATGCTCCACTCAGAGGACTGGAGTTCAATCCCCTCACAGTGCTTTTCTCTTTGGGAAGCACCCCCTCCCCTTTCCCAGGAAATCCCCACTGCTGTTAAACCTCTGGAATTCTAGGGTATAAAGTAAACCTTAACTTATGATATTCTTATTTGTATTGACATTGTTATCATTATTATAACTATCACACTGATAGCTAACACATACATTTAGAGCTTCCTTTGGAATAGTGAATAAAAAATACAGACAATGATGACCTCATTTGAATTCCTGTGCTGGGCCTTTGATGTAGTGTCTACTACAGAGATCATACTGTGGGACTATATAATAGGTGATATAATTAGTAACTAAAATAAAATTGACAATAATAAAATGAAAGATACCTTCACTGAGCACTTAGCATGTGCTAGGAGCCATCTAGGTATGTAATATATTATCTTTGATTCTTGTGACAAATTATTGATATAGATATTATTTCTTCATTTGATGGGCTAAAAGCTGTGTCTGAGCAATGCCATGAGTCATATTTTACAGGAAATAACACCTGTGAGCGCGAGAGGGAAGATGGATTGGGAAGGAGGAGGAATTGGACTAAATGAAATTTCAATAGGAGCTGCAACCAATCCCATGGGGCTTTAAAATTGGGATGACCTTTCAGAGATATCTCAAATTGAAGCCTTCTTACTCCTGCATTGACCCTTCACTGGGTGAGGGCTGCCTTTGGGAAACTGCATAACCTAGGGCAGCTCCTTTTGGCTGAGGGCACTTCCTAAAGGGAAACTCAGCTGTGAGGCTTTAATCCCCAACACTCCCATCAGCTAGTAGGAGGAGTTCCCAGGTCCTGCAGTGGGATCTGGGTAACAAACACACAACAGCGTTCACTACGGCATATGAACTTGTTCAAGGTCCTGATGGGCCAGTGTTAATACTCTCTGTATTTGGATGCTTGCAGTGGTAATTGCTGTTATGTGGAAATAAACAAAGGCAAAATGGTAAGGGGCAAAACTAGGGTTCGATCCAGAGATATTTCTGGCCCTGAGACTCTGCCCTCGACCTCTATCATTTTCGCTATACAATACTAACTATAGCAGTTACATTTTTACTAGTAAGCAAATTTGTTTCAAAAGGATCCATGGAATTCAAATAGAAAAAATATTCTCCAAAGTACATATAGCATATATACAGAATTTGTAATATGGTGCACATTGTTCAAATGCCAGCTTGATTAGAAAAACTGGATTTGAGGAATGACTGTGCTCACTTCTGACTCAATCACTTATTAGTTGAATGATCCCTGCTGATGTGTTTCTCTCTTAGGACCTTAGCTCTCTCATCTGTTAAAGCAGGGGAGAAACTAAAGGCCCTGTTACATCCAAATCAACCGGGCCATGCCTCTGACTGATTTACAAACTTTGTCAATTATAGTTCCCATTTGAGAAAAACACCATGATCAGGGCTCTTGGGACTGTGATGATAATGATGCTAGAGCATTCTGTGAACACCCAGGGCACTCAGCGATGGGAGCAGGCACATGGAATTCTTCCCTCTCCCACCTTCCCTTGACCAAAACATATGCTTCAATCTCCTGACCTGAAACTGACATTACTCATAGGTAAGTAAGGGTTTGTGGGAACCGCTTGCTTGGAACAGATAAAGCTGTAAAGTGCAGGGGCAATGGAGACCCAAAGGGAGAAGGCACTCGTGGAGTCACAGAGCTGGTTACTGGCAGAGCTAAGACAGGAACTTTGTTTTTTCGATCGTTGGACTCCTGTTACAGTGCTCTTTCCTTCCTTTATATCACATTGCATTTTAAAATGTAAAATTTATCTCCCTGGGAAAATGTGCACATTTTTAATGATACTTATGTAGGTTATTTTGCTCATTTACTTTGGAGGGGATGAGATGGAGGAAGGGCAGAAACAATTACTATTAATCTAAATTTTCCTATACCCATCTTACTATTTAATATCTCTCCAACACGTACCATCTGGTACTGCTAATTACCATAAGGTGACATTTTTTGTGTTGTATAAAAGTAGATACATGTACGTGCGGTCAGAGGAAAACAAGCCTGGTTTAAAAACGCCATTTAGAACAGTGGTTGGCAAATTTTTGCCTGTCAGCCAAATCTGACTCATCACCTATTTTAATAAATAAAGTTTTATTGGAATATAGTCACATCCATTCCTGACATATTTTCGATGACTCTTTTGTGCTATAAAGAGCTGAGTTGCTATAATTGTGACAGAAATCACGTCACCTGCAAAGCTTGAGATAGTTACTATCTGGCCGTTTAATGAAAAAGTGTGTTGACATCTGACATTGAAGAATTAGCCTATTTTCAAGACCCATTTCCATGATCACATCTGTTAGTTTTATTTTTGGGGAGATAGAACATCATTGTGAAGGCTTATAACTTTGGACCCAGAAAGGCCTGGATTCAAAACCCATTGTGACCATGTATTGGCCATAAGACCTTGGCCAAGATACCAAACCTGTCTATGCTTAAGTTTCTTAATTTGAAAAATAAGAGTAATACCATCAACCACTCTCTGTGGATATAAGAGGTAAATGAAACTATACATCAAAAGCACTAAGAACAGTGTCTGACACATGGTGATTACTAAATAAATGGGAGTGTTTACTCCACTGAGCCTTTGTTTGCTGACTTTTGTTACTATTGATGTTCTCTTGACATGAGGCTACTGCTTTAGTCATTCATTTTCAGCAAGTCTCCATATCCCAACCCTGACTTTTGGACCAGATGTTGAACCTTTGTCCACTATCTTGTTTCCAGTACTGCTGATAAATACCACTTTTGTCACTTCCGCCACAGGACCACTGCCCGTTTTGTATAGAACCTGCTATTTCTATTCAAAATGGTGAACTCAGTAGAGAGAATTTGGGACTTTTTTAAGGTAGAAGTGACAAGAATAGGTAGCAACTGAGATGTACGTAAGGAACAGTTATTGAGAATGACTTGGAATTCCAACTGGGATAACTGGGCAGATCGTGACATCATTAATAATGATTGAGAATACCACAGGCAAGTATGTTTTTGCCTTGTAGGAAAAATATATCCAGAAGAGGTACAGTCACCCTTGTAATATTGTTTAACAATATAAATATAATTTTTATTCATCTTAGAATAAAAGTTTGTTATTCTAGGCTCTTAATTGATTGTCCCCACAAATAATGCATTTTTTT
>NW_012109919.1:6902868-6905153 GCF_000951045.1 Mandrillus leucophaeus | reverse complement strand
CCCCATTGCCTTCATCTCATTGGCCACAGGGAAAGATCAGATCCAATGTCAAAAGATCTGGGTATCTGTGATAACCACTTCATTAATTGTAGTCCCTTTTGCATTCTTTGCCCCGTCTATTATCCATGTAGACATCTGTGTAATATCACTTGGGAATCAAAAACATTTTCTTTGTAGTGTAACTTCAGTATTAAATGGCCGTTCTGAACACTCATTTTTCTAATCTTGTTTAGTGCCTGTGCCACGGGCACTTTTGCTGCCCCCTAGGCTTTTGAGGTAACTTATCTTAATTAACTGAGAAGAAATCATGGTGACTGGCTAAAGAGAAATGATCTCAGCTTTAGAATCAACTCTGATAATTAAATCAAGGGAACCGATTTTTCTGAAATAATCTTGTAAATGGTCTTACTGTCTTGTTTAAAGAATCTTAGAGAATTCAGCTAAAGAAATTGTCAAGTCTAGTTTTCCATTTCTCACAGTTGAGACTCCGGATGATTATTGTACAATAACGGTAACAACTACAAATTTTATATAGTGATTTATGACTCAAAAAGTGCTCGAGTCAGAATGTGAATGCCGGTTAGACAGCTCCAACTTCCTCCCAATCCTTATGCCATGTGCTGAGAGCTTGACTAGCTAATAGTCTTGTCACTGTACCTAAATAAATGGGCCATTATTAAGTGCATTAAATTTCTTTGCCCATTTTATCAATTGAGTGGAATTTACCTTCAGTTGATCTATGTGTTGCAGCAATATTTGAACGTCATAAAATTTCCTATCCATGTGTTATGGCTCATTCAGTTATATTGTAATGACCTCCTAGCTGGATTGCAAATAAATTGGTTTGGGACCAATAGCCTTGAGATATGAATATTGACAAAGTAAAGAACAATCTCATGAGAGTTACAAGAAGGAGAAATTTTGTTTTAAGATACACAGATCCACTGTGCAAATCATGGGGTCTTGATTTGTTTATAGTTTCCCAATGAGTGCTGAAAAGAAAAACTTCCTTGATTTCTGTTACACATGTTCAGAATTCTGCTAATCGAAGTTTCAGCAAACAGTCAGAGGTCAGGTCCATTGTGGGCCATTTTTCTCGTGTATTTTCCATGGATAATTGGCCATCATTATCAACCAGTGCCTTTGACCCTTTGACTTTTTGCTCTGGAGATGAGAGCTTAGCAAAGGTGGGGAGTGGTTGTTCATAATTGTTCCCATTGCCTATTGGAGGCACCATGGGGGGAAAGAGCAGTTCTGTGTGTTTGATATCCTTTATCCCCTTTCTGGGCAGCTAATATTCATCTATTAAAATCCCCATAAATTAAAGAGTTTGGGTGGGAAACAGGATTATTGCTTATTTTATTTTATAAGAAGAGATTCTTAGGAAGTTATTCTCTCAGTCTCTCAGATTATCAACACCCTTTATTTCTCTAAAGCACTGTTTTATCATAAACTATATTGTGAAAAATTAAACTCAGAAGATGGAATTATTATAGTAACATGCAAGTACTCTCCTCTCATTATCTTCTTTTGCCCTTAATTGACCTTTAGTAAGGACGTTTTAAAAGGAGTGCATAAAGGCATTTTTTTTTTTTCTGAAATATTCAAGCACTATAAGAGAATATGGAATTTTAAAGATAAGTGGTGAAAATCTACTTTATTTCTCAGTCTGGGCCAACTTATGTCCCAGTAATAACCTGGCTTAATGACATACAGGGTAAAAGGTTTATTTGTCTCTCATGTTACACATCCATTGTGGGTTGGCTGGGAACTCAGCACCATTCTTGCTGAGGTACCCAGGGTGTCAGGGCTGTCAATGACAGTCACTAGATGAGACAGAAAGAGAACATGGTGCATGACGCCTGGAGTCTTAAAGCTTCTTATCTGGAAATTACACAGGTCTCTTGTATTAACATTTCACTGGCAAAACTAAGTCATGTGATCACACCTAACCTCAAGGCAGGTGGGGCAATGCACTGGTGTCCCATACAGAAGAGGAATAATAGAAATATTTGTTGGACAGCACCAATAGACCAAAGTCTATTGTATAGACTTTTATATTTCAAACTGCAGCACTTCTCTCTCCATTTATAGATAAACATATCCAACATTATTTCAATTATAGGACTTTTCAGTAGTTTTTGACATCTGGTAGAAAGGATCCTTCTCATCACTTAAAAATATTGGGAAGATACTTGTATATTGATAAAAGTTAGAATAATTATCTCAAGTTACATAAAAAGTCCTTTGAGAACCATGATTGGAATTGCTTTATATTTAGGGAT
>NW_012109919.1:6898484-6900065 GCF_000951045.1 Mandrillus leucophaeus | reverse complement strand
GTGCCACCATGCCCAGCTAATTTTTTGTATTTTTAGTAGAGATGGGGTTTCACGATGTTGGCCAAGATGGTCTTGATCTCTTGACCACGTGATCCACCCGCCTCGGCCTCCCAAAGTGTTGGGATTACAGGTGTGAGCCACTGCGTCTGGCCTCTAAGCCCTTTATAGTATAATTATAATTTAATCCTCCTGACATTTCTATGAGATAGATGTTATTATTATTCTTATATTAAAGAGAAGGAAACTGAGGCAAAGAAAGGTTAAATGACTTGCTAAGGTGACATCGCTAGTATGTGTTTATCATCCAAGGAAGGCACTTACAGCAAACATGGCCATTTTTTTAGAGGTTCATATCACACTGGGAACTGGCTGAAGCTGAACAGATCTCAGAGATATTCTGTACTGATGACCCATTGCAAGGTTGTACTTGGTGGTAGACGGCTGCAGGTATAGAGCAAGCAGGTACCAAGAGAAATGCTTTGAACAGTTTCCTTCAGCAGTTGTAAGACTGATAACATAGAATAATTTATGGTTGCTTTACTGAATAATTTACCAACCAAATCATTCACAAAAGCAGTAAGATGTGAAATAGGAAAACATGAGAGACATGAATTTGAACTACGGAAGAATCAATAGGAACCAGTGGGGCCAAAAACTGCCCGTGAGGGCTCAGGCACCTTTGCGCTCACAGAGGGAAGGCAGGTCTCTGTTGGATTCAGCTGACTTCAGGAGGCAAAACAGAGCTTGCTGTTTCCCATGCACAGTGTGGTCTGAGTGCCTGCATCAGCTTTTAGTGGACTCAGTTTGTTTTTTTCTCACTCATCCGCTCTTTCTGAATGGTTATGTAACTTACCTTTGTCTAGGGTGCAGAGTAGATCTTGGTAATAGGATTCACATTTGCTTTACAGATTTCACTGGATCCTTCTTGCAGATTGCATGACTTCTAAAAATGATCATCTGGGGAGTGCTATGCAGTTGATAAAGGATTTTGCATGTTATCTTGCTTAATCCACATAACTACTCTTATGATCAAGGTTGTGTTGTATCTCATAGGTGGGCCCCAAGGCATAAAGAGGGTAAAGGCCCTGCTCAGGGTCTCAAGTGCAGACTCTGACTCCTAGTCCCCTCTCATTCAGCTCTATCCCCATTGCCTTCATCTCATTGGCCACAGGGAAAGATCAGATCCAATGTCAAAAGATCTGGGTATCTGTGATAACCACTTCATTAATTGTAGTCCCTTTTGCATTCTTTGCCCCGTCTATTATCCATGTACACATCTGTGTAATATCACTTGGGAATCAAAAACATTTTCTTTGTAGTGTAACTTCAGTATTAAATGGCCGTTCTGAACACTCATTTTTCTAATCTTGTTTAGTGCCTGTGCCACGGGCACTTTTGCTGCCCCCTAGGCTTTTGAGGTAACTTATCTTAATTAACTGAGAAGAAATCATGGTGACTGGCTAAAGAGAAATGATCTCAGCTTTAGAATCAACTCTGATAATTAAATCAAGGGAACCGATTTTTCTGAAATAATCTTGTAAATGGTCTTACTGTCTTGTTTAAAGAATCTTAGAGAATTCA
>NW_012109919.1:6895010-6896004 GCF_000951045.1 Mandrillus leucophaeus | reverse complement strand
GAGGATTTTTTCCAAAGAAGAAGCTCGTAGTTTTAGTAAACAAGTGTTTTTGTTTCCTATTTAATTAAACTAAATTTTAATAATTATTAATTTATTTCTTTTACTATCCTTCAGTTCAACTTACTGTTCGTTTTTCTAGCTGCTTGTGTTGAATATGTAATTCTTATTTTAATCTTACTTGTTTTATAACAGTTAGTTCAAGGTTGTAATAAGTACTCTGTTTTTTTTGTTTTGTTTTAAGATCCACAACAGAGCACACATATGATGTGTGTTCTCTAACATAGTTGCTCTGAATAACACTTTGGCCACATCCGATAGGCTTATAAATGCACTGCCTTCCTAGTCATTCATTTATTTCTAAGTATGTCATTTTATTCCTGTTTTCCTGTTTTACCAAAAGGCTTATTAAATGTTTTCTTTCTTTGTTTGTTTCTAATTTTTCAATGACTTGATGCATTTTTGGTTATCCCTTTATTGTTATTAACTTTGGATCCAGTGAATGTAGTCCTTTGGGATTTTTGAGGCTCTTCTTTGGGACCTCATTATCAGAAGTTGGGAATGTCCACGTGTGGTATAAAGCAAGCAGGTTTGTTTATTAGGTCAAAAGTTTTATAAACATGTTTCCCTCTCATATATATATCTATACACACACACACGCACACATTTTGATCATGCTTCTTGATGACTGGATTAAAAAATATGCTATATGTAAATAATGAAGTACATCTGAGCCATGAAAAGAACGAAATCATGTCTTGCAGCAACATGGATGGAACTGGAGGATGTTATCTTAGGTAAAACAACTCAGAAACAGAAAATCAAATACTGTGGGTTCTCATTTAAAAGTGGGAGCTAAATGGCTGGGCACAGTGGTTCACGCCTGTAATCCCAGCACTTTGGGAGGCCAAGGCAGGTGGATCACGAGGTCAGGAGATAGAGACCATCCTGGCTAACACGGTGAAACCCCGTCTCTACTAAAAATACAAAAAATTAG
>NW_012109919.1:6892593-6894225 GCF_000951045.1 Mandrillus leucophaeus | reverse complement strand
TAATTTAACCCTTTTAAAACATTTTTTATGGTTCATTTTTAATAAGAAATTTTAAACCATTTATATTTATTATTACTGGCCTCAAATTTTATGCTTGGTCTATACAATGCTTCTTATTTTCTTTCTCATATTTGTTGGTCTTCGTGTGTGTGTTTGTGTGTTGAAGTTGAATGAGTTTTCTTAGTTCCAACTTTCTCTTCTAGCTTGAAATTATGATTCAATATCTATTTTTGGTACTATGTTTAAATGCATATTGCACATTTAAAAACTCATATTTTTCTATAATCATTTAGTCATTGTACTTCCTTTAAACCACTGAAATAATTTTAAAATACCATCTGTTTTATTCTCACTAACGTTGTGAAAAATATTTTCATCAGTTGTTAAAGAGAATGTATTAACTATTGTTTAGAAATAATCGTCATTACTTTTTGTGAGTATTCCTCATCTGTATTCTGTGATTAAATTTTTATATTTCTGCAGTGTATCATTGAGTGATTCAGAAAAGGTCTGGTTTGATAAACCATCTACATTCTTGTATGACAAAATATCTATCTATCTATCTATCTATCTATCTATCTATCTAATTTTTAGATGGAGTCTTGCTCTGTTGCCAGGCTGGAGCGCAGTGGCGCAATCTCAGCCCACTGCAATCTCCGCCTCCCGGGTTCAAGCGGTTCTCCTGCCTCAGGCTCCCGAGTAGCGGGGACTACAGGCACGTGCCATCACGCCCAGCTAATTTTTGTGTTTTTAGTAGAGACGGGGTTTCACCATGTTGGCCAGGCTGGTCTCGATCTCCTGACCTGGTGATCCTCCACCTCCGCCTCCCAGAGTGCTGGGATCACAGGCGTGAGTCACCGTTCCTGGCCCTATTTTCTTTTTAAAAATCTTTCACGTACATGGTAGTTTTCATATAGAATTCATGGGTCCAATGATTTACCTTTGAAACTTCAAACATATTTGTAGTAATTGTCTAGTGATCTAGTGATGTTGATGGAAAGCTGAGTGTAAATTGATTTCTTTTGAAGGGGCTTCTGTTTATCTTTGAAAATTGTATGCTTTTATTGTTACCCATGGAATTCCAAAGTTTTACTAAGATGTTTTTCATATGAGCTACTTATAAATCTGTTTACTTATTATTCAGTGTGCTTTTCAGTATAAAGAACCATGAATTCCTTCACATCAAGGACATTTTTAATGATATTAATCGATTAATATATGCTTTAGAGCTCTAACTCCATGGAAACTGAGCTTTCTAGATGAATCCTCCAATATTTAGCACAGTGCCTTAATGTATTAGGTGCATTATAAAATCACCTTGAATTAGAAATGCCCTCAGAAAAGAACACAATGCCTAATTCCTGATGGAGTTCATTTAGGAAGAGTTCATAGATTATGTAGCATATTGAATACGCCTTGAAGACAGAGCCAGATTATGAGAATTGGAAAAATGTTTTGAAATGTAAAAGTAATAGCCAGGGCTAAGGTGTGGCTTTGGAAAGGTTCAGGCAGCAGAAAAAGCTTTGCTAGAATAAAGGGAATTTATGCTGAGAGGTAGTAAAATACATGGCTAGAAAAATAGCCAGCAGATTTTGCAGGTTTTTTTTTTTTTTTTTTTTTTTTTTTTTTTTT
>NW_012109919.1:6888453-6891731 GCF_000951045.1 Mandrillus leucophaeus | reverse complement strand
GCTGTTTTGCTGCTCTTTGAGTAATTCCAGTTTTGCTTTCCTGGGAATGAAGTTTAGTAAAATGAGAAATGTGGATGCCTATGAACATTTCTGCTATATCCTTGAGACAAATAATGGAACAAATTGTTCTCTGTGGGGTTCCATTCAGGAACCTGGAGGCATGGCATTGTTAGTATTATTATCATTAGCCGCATGGCAACTTAGTCTATTTTCATACTGGCAGCAAAAAAAAAAGTAATATTTAACTACTTGGCCATCCAGAGAAGTGTTATGGATTTGCAATTTTGCACTTTAGTGGGGTAATAGAAGAGGTACAGAAATGAAAGCTGTTTTAAATTTTCATGCAAGGGTAGAAACACAGAAGATCTGTGAATAGATTGAAGTTTTGGTCAAGAAATGGAGGTGGTTGTTCGATTTGAAGGTCTTGAGTTCTCCTCAGGCTAATTGTGGACAGTCTTTTCTTGACTAGCACATATCAGCCAGCTGGGTTTTATGTTATAGAATTAGCCTTTCAAAAAGGACAATGCATTGTTAGCTTAGTTACTATATAGTAGTGCAATGAGATGATGTATGAGGATGTATTTTGACAACTGCCAAGTGCTGTGCATGGGAAGGATGACAGTGATGGTGATGATCATGATGATCATGATGATTTATCAGCAGACATTCTAACCCAGAGATAGTTGTGTCCTGTGGGGAAATGAAGGTCTATAGCCTCATAAATCACAGCAAATCAGTCCCCTGAGTCCCAGCAAAGGAGACACAGGTGTGGAATTCCACGTGTAGCTGGAGTTCAGAAGCTCCAGGGGATTGAATGCTAAGAGCTTCTTGTATCTCTGTAAGAAGTTCTCTGTAAGAAGTCATCTCTGCGAGAAGTCACTCTTGCATTGAAGGCATTGCGCTAAAAGAAAAACTTGATTTGCTATTCAGAGAATCATGACACTTTGGTTGTGCTGACACTGCCCTGCTTTTATACACCATACCCACATGCAGTCCCTAAACACACATCCTCACATTATACATGTACCCCATGTGCACACATAGACAGCTCCATGCACACACCTCCCATCCGATGTGCACACACTGGTATCTACCACCCTGATAAATATACCCCGTCTGTATTTTACATGCAGAGCCCATATACCCCCATACATGTTTTCTCTCTAATCTCTCTCCATGTCCACAGCCTCCATCCCTTATTCATGTACCCCTCACATCCTTCATAAATAAACATCTTGCACATCTGTACACACCCCCACATACCCCACTCTTACATAGTATTCCATGTTCTCCCTCATCCCACATACACCCCACTACATGCAGACCCATAGAATGTACTCAGACACTCGTATACGTAGTCATGCATGCATGCAGGTGGTCACGGTGTGTCTGGGGTAGAGAGAGGTACAACTGTTGAGGGACAAGTTAATCTGTGCATATTTATTACACTTAAGCTGTCATTCTCTTCCCCCTTTTCTGCCCTTCCCTCCTGGCTTCCTCCCTGACAATTGTTTGTAGAGCAGCTCTTTTGAGTTTTCGTAAACATCCTTTGCTTTGCCTAAAATGTAAGTATATGACCTCAATTACGATCTATTAACCTTTTCAAAAATTAATGAATTAATTTTTGTTTTATTTTTATAGATTTAGAGAGTACAAGTAGTTTTGCTTCATGGGTATATTGTATTTTGGTGAAATCGGGGCTTTTAGTGTAAGCATCACCTGAAAAGTATACATGGTACCCATTAATTTCTCATCCACCACCCCCCTGACACCTTCCCACCTTTCTGAGTCTCCAGTGCCTATCTTTCTACTTTCTAGGTCCATGTGTACACATTATTTAGCTCTCACTTCTAAGTGAGAACATGTGGTATTTGACTTTCTGTTTCTGAGTTATTTCACTTAAGAAAATGACCTCCAGTTCCATCAATGTTGCTGTAAAAGATACAATTTCATTATTTTTTATGGCTGAGTAGTATTCTGGAGTACGTGGGTAGGTAGATAGGTAGGTAGGTAGATAGATATATACCACATTTTCTTTATTCAGTTATCTGTTGATGAACACTTAGGTTGCTTCATCTTTGCTATTTTGAGTAGTGTTGTGATAAACATACAAGTACGGGTATCTTTATCATATAGTGATTTCTTTTCCTTTGGGTTGATACACAATAGTGGGATTGCTGGATCAAATGGTAGATCTATTTTTAGTTATTTGAGAAATTGTCATACTGTTTTCTACAGAGGTTATACTAATTTACATTCCTATTTTTTTGATGAACTCAGATGAAGAAAGTTTCTTAAGAAGAATTCATTTGGGGATATGTTTGTATTTATTCAGCTGTTCCCATTACCAGATCATTGAACCATTCTAGAGACTTCAAATCCATTGAGATGGGATTAATGCCTTTGCCTGCTCAGACAGAGGACAGAATGACCATTGGAAGTGTTCATCAGTATTTTCCTGCTCTTGGATGGAAAGGCCAAGGCCACCCCAAGCATGCTGAAATTAGTGGGCCATCGTCAGGAAGAAGTTCGGAACTACATATGGAACCAGGTAACCGCTTTTCATTTTCCCTTAACTGAAAAAAACTACTAGTTCAAAGACATTGATGTAAGTGGCACAAGGGGCATACATTTTGCAATTTGTCTTTAGCAGCCCAGCAAGATGAGATTTTAAAGACTTTGTGGCGTCTTCTCTGTCATCTAGAAGAGTTCTTTGATTTTTGCACAGCTGTGAAATGTTTAGTTGCTTGCCTTCTTATGCTAACCACATCTGGAGCTCTCTGAGACTACCAAATGGCCTCCTGCTTCTTTGGTTTCTCCAGTTAAGAGCTTAACTCTGAATTGATTATTGTGGATGCCTGTGGAACCATTGCAAATTTCGTATAATGAAGGTGAACTCGTACCTCTAGAAGACAGAAAAGCTTTGGAAATAAAGCCATCGACCTCAAACAGGAAATTCTGATGTATTTTCCCAGAAGGTTTAACAAGGAGGAGCACTTTCTCAGAATCACTGCCTCACTATTTCATGCCCACAGTTAGACTCACTGTGGACTGATCCAGCATTGCCAGACACATAAGGATACCAGAAGTGGAGGGAGAGGAGAAAATGTAATCTATTTATAAGTGGGACTCAGAAAGGCACATGGAGATGCTTCAAATGCATAGCGTTTTGCTTCCTGTTTTTTGTTTTTGTCTAATTTTGTACTCTATTCCAGTTTTCCATTGAGCTAGAGAGACATATGATCTAAAACTGGAGCATATCTAGAAACACATGCCAC